>NC_057794.1:466489666-466535354 GCF_018294505.1 Triticum aestivum
CCCCAAGTGCAAAGGTTATTTTCTGTAGCGAGATGAGTGATAAATATCATATACTCCCTCCGTAAAGAAATATAAGAGCATTTAGATCACTACTTTAGTGACCTAAACGCTTTTATATATTTTTACAGAGGGAGTAGATATAAGTACGTATAATATAAGAAGCTCAGAATAGGAGAAAAAACACACACCAGAACAAGCAAAATGCAGGGAGGTCTTTACTACTACTTCTGTTCCTAAATGTTTAAACTGCTTTAGGAACAGAGGGTGCAATTCCTAAAACAGGAACTTGGAGAAGTAGCATGTCAACTTGACCTTTTATTATTTCCTTTCAGCACTGATGGACAAATATGTGCATCAGTGGTTATTGCCAGAATTTTACATATTACAAGCGAAACAAATTTGTTTAGGCAGAAACATCACAATTTCTTTAGCCTCTTAACAACCGCCTGGCCGGCAAAGAATTCCTGAACTTCTTCCTATACAAGAAAAAACCTAGGGCACCGAGCAAGGGCCAAGATGTTACCACAGCAATGTAAGCCAGCCACCAGACCGACCTCCCCTGGGATCGAATGAGCTGGTTAATGGATTTCTTAACGGGGGCAATGGCATCTCGGATTTTATCTGTGGAGAGCTCTTCTCGCTGCTCTTGTGACCCTACAAGGCCTTGGGCAGGCGCTACATTATCCTCTGAGCTGTTTGTATTCTTCACCGCGCTGTGACTCTCATCCTGTAACACACTGGTGGACCCATTCTGTTGTACATTAATCATCCCATCACTGCCTTCCATTTCACTGACGGTCCGCTTATCCAAGGAGTCATGAATGTTGGTATCCTCATTTGTTACTGCAGCTACCATTCCATCTTCCATGAGATTGACATATGGGCCCTTATCGATGGATGATTCCATCGAAGATTGCAACCCATGCTCTTGAATCTGCATTCAAATGTTAATAAGTTATATCATGTTATCAAAGATGACTTGCGGTCTATTAATAATCACCACCTTCTGTCGATGCATGCAAGGACTGTCATGTAGAGCAGAGAAAAACTCGGAGACAGGTTTCACCCACCTATAAAACAGAGGAAGACATTATCAGATACCATCACATAGAATCTCAAAGGTCGCATCAGAAGTTAAAAAAAGAAAGGTGTGAAAGGAAAGGAATTTGAAGAGTGGCAGTTAAAAGTTAAAACAATGCACCCAATGCATTTGTCGTACAGAACATAATTTAGACATGTGCACATTCTAATACAATTTTGTAGAGTATATTTATGGATTTCTCAAAATTAGAGTATATTTATGCATTGCCTGAGAAACAACGAGGTGCAAGGGGGCGGCGGGCAACAAGATTTGGGCATTTGGCATGCTAGGGGGCTGCACCAGGGCGATCCCCTGTCGTTCCTTCTGTTTGTGCTGGTTATTGATATTCTCACTGCAATCATCATTCGTGGGGAGCAGGAGATGCTTTTTGGATCGCTGGACCGCTGGGGCATTAGGCACCGCCTATCTGTCAATGCTGACGATGTTGTTCTTCTGATTCGGCCTCTGGTTAGCGAGGCTGAGGCAGTGGTGGGTCTGCTCAAGGCATTTGGTGCAGATTCCGGTTTACACTGCAACTTGGCAAAAAGCTTTGCCTCTCTGATACGATTCGACGAGGCCAACCTTCAGGCGATTCTGCACACTCTTGCTTGCCCGGTTAAATGCTTCCCGGTTCGCAATTTGGAGCTGCCACTCTCTGCCAAACAGCTGACCAAGAATGATCTACAGCCTTATGTGGATCGGGCTGCGGGGCATCTGCCGACCTGGAAAGCGTCCTTGCTGCGCAGCACAGGCCGTCTGGTGCTGATAAATTCCACTCTCACGGCCATTTACCCGATGCTCGTGCTTGACCTCCCACCCTGGTTCCTTGCTTGTAACGATAAATTGTGCCGTGGATTTTTTTGGTGTGGACATGCTCAAGCCAAGGGAGGTAGCTGCCTTGTTAACTGGAAGCTCGTCTGCACGCTGGAAGAGTATGGGGGCTTAGGAGTCAAGAATCTGCATTACCTGAATAATGCCCTAATGCTCAAATGGAGATGGCTTGAAAAGGTGGGTCAGGACAAACCTTGGGAGTCTCCAGATTAACCTACCGCCTGATTCTGCCGCTGTTGGTGATGCGGTTTTGGAGTGTGTGCTCGGTGATGGCAAAAGGATGACATTCTGGTCTGACCACCGGATCAACTGCATGAGTGTTCAGCAGATCGCCCCGGCTATTATGCGATTTGTCAAGCCCTCTGCGATGCACAGGGTGGTGGTGGATGCGCTACCGGCGGCGGCTTGGGTCCAGGATATTAAGGGCACCCCTTCGGTGCCGGCGATCGGCGATTTGTTTCTTCTGTGGAACTCCCTTTTGGGTGTGGATCTGGGTATGCAACCGGGTAGGTTCAGGTGGAGACTGTCTTAGGATGGAAGGTTCTCTTCCCGATCAACCTACCAAAGCTTCTTCTTTGGCCAGGAGTTCTTCCCTGGTGCGGCCGAGCTTTGGGGATCGTGGGCGCGCGCTGCACAATCTCAGTACTAGAAATAAAGATCTTTGTGTGGCTCGCACTGCACAATCGCCTGTGGACTGCGGATAGACTTGCGAAGAGAAACCTTCAACACCCGCCTCAATGTGTGCTCTGCTGCCAGGAGGACGAGGCGGCAAACCATTTGCTGCTTGGGTGCTCTTTTTCCTGCGAAATTTGGTATAATGTGCTACTGGGGAAGTGGCTGCATCGGTTCACTCCGCATCCCGGAGTTCTTCTGAGAGGTTGGTGGCCTCAGGTGAGCGCAGCTGTCAGGACCTCTTACCATAAGGAGCTTAATGTTCTTATCTGCTGTACGATGCGTATGATCTGGTTGGAGCGCAACAACTGGGTTTTCGACAGGGTACAGGCTATGCCTTCACTAGCTACCAAGCACCAAGCGCGTTAAGGACGAATTTGATTTGTGGAGGGCTGCCAGAGAGAACCCAGGTGGTTCGGGGGAGGTGGATGTACCGAGAGATTTGTAGGTTTTGGGTAGCCGGTGGAGGGATGTGTGCACTGTCACCACATCTCCTGTCCTTGTTCGTCCCTGTACAACTCTGTATTTCCCTCCTGGCTTAGGCCTCTTAATACTAATGACACACAGCTTGTGTTCTTGAAGAAAAAAATGAGGTGCAAAAGCGGAAATGGAGGCAGGCAACGCTGAGCTCTTTTTAGAAGAAAAAAAAGCAGTCACAAACTCATCAAAAAAATCTGAAAATAATTATACATGTACATATAAATGTCTAGTATGTACGCACAGATTTTCATTAATATATCTTTTCAGCTCTGGTGTACGCAAAAAGGACAAATATGTGGATTACAATTAGAGTAACTTTTTGCTTTTTTGGAGCCACGAATGTTTTTTGTGTGTAGCCTACAAATTAAATTATTTTTAAGTAGAACTTTACAGTTAGTACTCCCTCCGTCCCAAAATAAGTGACTCAACTTTGTACTAACTTTAGTACAAATTTAGTGTAAAGTTGAGTCACTTATTTTGGGACGGAGGGAGTAGAACACATCCATGTGTATCCACTATTTTTTGGAATGTTTTCAAACTTCTAAACATTTTTTTGCATTTTCCAAAATACCGGGCTCCATGGAGCCCACGAGCCAAATTGCTGCACTCCAAGGAGGTTTTGTGAATGAAACTTACCATAGTCTACCAGCAGTTAGGCCTTGAAAAAAACCAAGATGGCCGCCATTAGGTGTAGTTGCCAAAACAATATTCTTATTTGCCCTTAATCATAAAAGGTGGACTTGCATCAGTACACAGAAGTAGAAATGTTCAAGATAGCGAGCTTGTGTAAGACTAGTTACTTGCCTGCATTCATCCCAGGGAATGGCCTCCCTTGTGCAAAGGGGGTCATCTAAAGCACTGATACAAAGCAACGGAACAGACACGTTACCAATATAGTTCGCACAGCTGCACTTGCGGTAGAATGTGTCCACTGTCTGGGAAAATGATTGTTCGGTGCATCAGTTTTATTACTTATCCGATACTTACGCTATTACAACCGCAGGAGGGATAAACATCATTTCCATGAACAAAACTTGACTTCAAAAGATTCACAACATTATTCTGGATTTGCATCAATAAGTTGGTTGACTCAAGCATTTCATCCATACAAACTCACCTATTTGGTTCATGGACAGACCCAGTGCATAGAAGCTCCCACACAAGGTGGGGTCTGGGGAGGGATTATAGGAACCTAGTCTTACCCCTGCAAAGTGCAATGCAGAGAGGCTGGTTCGAACCCAGGACCTCTTGGCACAAGTGGGGAGGACTTCACCACTGCGCCAGGCCTGCCCTCTTAATTTGAATTGGTTCATGTTTAAATTAATTTGAATCTAGATTGTAAATAAGCTACAGTAGACATTTGAGTAAGGCGGGGCTGCCTGATATTCCTAATAATGCCATCACATATCTATTATTGTGCTGCCTTGCAATAAATGCCACAGCTAATTGTATCCATTTTATTCTACTTTCCCAATGAAAAACTGCGAAGTCCAAGGGTCCAACCCTTGTAGCTCATGACAATCATCTAAAGCGTGAAACCTGAACCCCAACTATTACTACAACTACCATCAGCATGCATTTCAAGCTGTGCTTGTCAAATGCAGATTCAGTTCATGCAACTGGTGAGGCCACAATTGTCATAACCAATCCAACCTCAATAGAATCAAAGTCTGCTGTGAATGTGATCAAGAGAGAATCTCAAGTCTCAACTGCTCAAACATGGGATAACCAGATAAACACCATTTTATGTCTCCTGTATTTTGCCATTTGACTGCTCACTATAACTAATCGATGGTTTGCTATTTAAGTTGCAAAGTAGGAGTCCCCTGGATCAATCTCAGTTGATCCATGATTATGTATTGTGATATTAGTGCCACTCAGATTTATTTTAATTTTTAAAATTTTCAAGGTTATAGTTGAGAAGTTCAATGCAAACAGTAGGTGATGCTTGGTGGAAATGGTTAGAATTCTAGCATGTTTCTTGTGGGAGTTCGAAAATTTTGTCCGGTGCAAATTCTACTTCCAACTAGTTAACGACTACCTAACTTCTTTTACGAATATTTGGTTACTTATCTCCAAAAAAATGATTTGACACACTAGTTTATGAGAAACTATTATTCAGGTTTGCATCCCCTCCTACTTCAAATTTTAAGGAAGCGATTCACAAATTGTTTTCTTCTTGAACAAAACTAATGTGATTTTGCATCGCTCAACTCTAATCCTCATTATATAGAAAACAATCATTGACGTATTTAATCAAGTAGTAATGAGAGGAACAATAAAATTTGATGCAACTTATAATTTTAGACGAAGTAATATTATTCCTAGCATTAGAAATAATACCTCGTACTTTGCAACAACACAAGTTGCATGATGGTCAAATTCCCGGGTAGAGCGTGACTGATAAGAAGGGAAAAGGAAAGAATAATCACGGCCCTTTTCTGTGATCAGCATATTTCTATGATAACTGCTATTGACCATGTAACTATAAAAAAAATAGACCAGCAGGTTAGCACATTGCATACCGACGTAATAGCTTCCCAGTTTGCAAGTCGTGCCAAGACTGGTTGATGTCTGCAAAAAAAGAAAGAAAATCCAAAAGATGTTCATAACAGTCTGGACTTCACTGATCTGTGCAGAGGCTAGGGAATCCCATGGCCATTTTCACGCTAATGTCTCCAATGATTTGCAAACGAAGAAAATAAGTTTCAACTAGGAACACAAAACCTGTGTAACTGAGCCTATATCTTGGACTGTTTGCTACTACGACTAATGGTTACCCATCACCATTAATGTTTGTTGGCTCATAACTCAAACAAAGGATACACTGTTTATCCCATTTGAGAAGTTCAAAATTGTATCAAAGAACAATCTAATTAGCTGTTGCAAAGAACATTGTCCTAAATAGTAGAGATCCATATAGGTAAATCATCATGGAAAATAATATGAACATGAAATGATTTCTTCTGTAATCAATGATCTTGATTAGCACCAAAGTATGGGAATGCTTAAATGTCTCAAGAGGAAATACATACAGTTTTGCATATCCTTTGAGACCAATTGCAAGAGCTTTATCGTAACAACGCTGCACTAGCTTGCGAGAAATAAATCTGCTAGTCACCTGTAAATGTGGTATACCAAATTATTATGACAAAAAGCAAACTGAAGTCTAAGGTAGTATTAGTAAGCCAAAGCACTAGACGAGTATCATTTGTTGTTTAGTCTTTAGTGTGCAAACATAAAGAAATAGAGAGCTGATGTCATTTGAACACCGTGGAGTGTAGAGATTTAGATAAAGGTATTCCTGCATAAGAAGAACAATAACCCACAAATGTGTAAAAAATCTGCACAATAGGCTCACTGTGGCTCACTAACCAGCAGATCCCAGGGTGAACAAATAGATGCAGCACCAGCTACAGGAGTACTTTCACCCTCTTCTCCCAGATACTTGACCTGAATGTGCAATTTAAACAAGTATTGAATTAAACTAGGTTTTAGAATATTAATTAATGTAAAAGAATATATAACAAGGTCTACCAGAATATTGGCGCCTAAGCTTGTCCCAACAGTGAATAATGGAGCCTCTGGGTACTTTTGATGAAGGTAATTAACAACTTCACGAATATCCTCTGTCCATCCACCATTGTAAAAGCAATCGGACTGCCAGAGAAAAATACCAAGAGTTGTGTGAAAATTGCAAGCTGAACATATCCAGCCTCTGATGTCAATGAAGTCCTTTAAGGTGTCAGGTTGTATATTCAAGGTGTAACAAGTGCATAATTGATTTATCATATTGCATGAGAGAACTTACTGTTATGGAGATGCCACCCAGACCCCTGTGATTGCCTACAACAACATTCCATCCATTGCTCACCATAGAAAAGACCAAGTGTTTCACATACTGGACATCAAAACATCTTGTTAAAACAACCAATAAAGGTAGCCCAACACCATGTGTGGGTCTGGGTCATAATATCAACTTCAGTTATTATTTAAACCAATCAGTTTGGTAAAGCAACTATCAGAACTTACAGCGGCAGTAGAATCACTAGTTAATCCAGGCACCACAACAACAATGGGTGTTGAATCATCACTAGAAATAGTTCCATCACAAGAACTACCATCTGCAGCTGCAACATACCACAAATGGTCAGGCACCCTCTTGCTTGCCGAGCAATCTCAAACTACCTAAAATTCTCAGAACCTTCTCGGTCAGAGGCTAGTAGCCAATCCAAAGCAATGGTTCCACCATCACGAACTGTGTACAGCTGCCTGCAATACAACGAGTTTAATCAATCAATGTACTAACTAGAATTGTGAGCCTAGCTCTAACTTAATCTTCTAAGGTTCAAACATACATGGGTATCTGGCCTATGGAAGGTAGCGTTCGACAGGAGTATGCTGTAAAATTGCTCAAACTGAAACAAGTGAACGCCTAAACATTTTCTAGAAGCCTGCAGATTCTTAATTTTAATTATTATTTTGACCATCTCTATTTTTCTTCTGGAAAATGAAGGCTGCAGTAATATAAACAGCATTATTGGATAACCAAAATCATACTCCCTCCGCTCCATATTACTTGTCGCTAATTTAGTACAAAGTTGTAATAAATCAGCGACAAGTAATATGGAAGGGAGGGAGTACAACATAACAGTTGCATCAGAATCAACCAAACAATGTACAATCACAATCTACAAACATAATTGGAGGGACACCATGAACAAGTACACATGCACTGGACAAGTAGAGCAATCAAATGTTAATGCGGCATACACAACATGGATGTAGTTGGCCTACCTTCTATACGTGACCGAAGGTGGTATCCCCCAGATGCCCAGGAACAGCGTCTGCAGATGAGGGCTCGCCAGCCACGGCGTCGCCAGGTACCTACGCGGGCAAAATTCGCAATATTACAGGGTGAATCACAATCAAATTTCTTGGAGCAGAGACGAATTGATGATGATCCACAGGCCGGAGGAGGCCTCGTCCCACCTGCCGTGGAGGGAGCGGCACTTGGCGGCGACGCGGTGGTAGACCTGCGAGTCCGGGTGGAAGGTGAGGGCGACGCGGCCGCCGCGGAGGCCGCGGAGCAGGTCGCCGAGGACGTGGAGCTCGAGGAAGCGGTAGAGGAAGGCGGCGGCGAGGACGAGGGCGGCGAGCGCGTAGCGCTCGAGCGGCACCAGCGCCGCCGCGCGCAGCAGCAGCTGGGCGGCCGAGTCCTCGACCGCGGTCGCCATCGGCGCGGGATTCTGCTGGCGCGTTCGATGTCGATGGCGGGGAGGGGCACGCGTGCCAGTGATGCTGGATTTTATTTTTTCCTCAAGTGGTGGTATGTGTATATATTTTTCTGGAGACGTTACGGGAGAATATGCCGTTCGTGGAGGAAGAGAGACGTGAGCCGTTTCGTCGGTTTGGACTGACGGAGGGGACGAGCGGTGCGCGGGATGCGACGGGCAGAACATATACCCTGTAAGCTAAAGCAAAGCAACGTAGTATGATCTAAGAACCCGATGAGCTACATCATGAGCAATATCATTTACTTCTTCCGTTCTTAAATATTTGTTTTTTTAAAGATTTTAAATGGACTACTACGTACGTACGAATGTATATAGACATATTTTAGAGTGTAGATTCACTCATTTTGCTCCGTATGTAATCATTTGTTAAAATCTCTAGAAGGACAAATATTTAGAAATGGAGTATATCTCTGAAAATGTGAAATACATGTGATCGAAGATCTAAAGAATAGCGGAAGAAACCAGCCAAAGTTTTCGTGATAGACGAAGGAGTAGAAGCCTCTGAAATCCTTCTGTTTGCCGCAACCGAAGCCAAGGAAAAACAATCTATGAGAAATGTAGGTTGGGTAATGTGATTGAGGTTACTTGTTGGGACATTGGTCTAGACTAAAACTTTAAGGCTAATGGGTTGTCCGTTGGGACAAGCGAATTAATGTAAATTTGATAGCATGAGGTTGGAGTGTGTTGTTACCATGACATATGCCTTTGAAAGAGTTGTCAGCCTTGTGTTTGTAGGAAAAATTTAAAGTATTGACCTAAAATTACTTGTGTTCACTTTGTTGGGTTGTTTATCTGACACCTTAGGAGAATATTAAGGGCTTGTTTGGTTCTTACCCTCGCTTGCCTACCTGACAAAAAGGAACGCCTGCACAAGATTCGAAAGATTTGTGCCTGGCCAGGCATAAGGTGTTTGGATGCAGCCTGGCTTGGAGAAAGCTTATTGAAAAACGCATTGATTTGAGGCCTGGTCCACCTGAAAAAAGTAGCCGACAAGACTAGCATTAGCGCCAGGCAGATGCCCAGGCGTCCAGTTTCTATGACCTGGGCCAGGCTAAGCAATATGCCTGGTTTGTGCGCCAGGCTAAGTAAGACATTCGGTTCACCAGGCCAGACTGCTTTGGGATACTGTGGACTGCTTTGTTCACGAGGCCATTCAAGTTTGTTGTGTCTGGCTTCACTTCTGTGGCTTTCGAGCATATATGCCGGCAATATAATGTAGTGTTCATGTTTCAGCTAAATCATGAAGAGAACGTATCCACCGGATGCACCCTGCTACTTTGAATCATTGGATGGGAATGGATTGCTAGCATATTAGCAAAAATAAAATAAATACTTCATGCATTATCGAAATCAACCCCCACTCCACCACTTCCTCTCACATCATTAAAGCCATGTTTTTTTTATTTCTTTCTCCAAACATAGAAATGACTAAATATTTTGAACCATATATCTACAACATGATTGTAGCTAACACCCTCTTTAGAAAGAGAGAATCACATCTGGTGACTTTTAGTAGTGGCCAACACTCTAGCCAGATTGATTTCATCCTCTCGAGAAGAGAAGATAGGCGTGCGTGCCTAGACTGTAAGGTGATACCTGGAGAGAGTGTTGTACCCCAGCATAAGCTGGTGGTTGCTGACTTTCGCTTTCGGATTCGTGTCCAGCGGGATAAGCGTGCCAAAGTCGCTAGAACGAAGTGGTGGAAGCTCAAGGGGAGGTAGCTCTAGCGTTCAAGGAGAGGGTCATTAAGGAGGGCCCTTGGGAGGAAGGAGGAGATGCGAACAATGTGTGGACGAAGATGGCGACTTGCATTCGTCAGGTGGCCTCGGAGGAGTTTGGAGTGTCCAGGGGAAGGAGAAGCGAAGATAAGGATACCTGGTGGTGGAATGATGATGTCCAGAAGGCGATTAAAGAGAAGAAAGATTGCTTCAAACGCCTATACCTGGATAGGAGTGCAGACAACATAGAGAAGTACAAGATGGCAAAGAAGGCCGCAAAGCGAGCTGTTGGTGAAGCAAGGGGTCGGGCATATGAGGACCTCTACCAACGGTTAGGCACGAAGGAAGGTGAAAGGGACATCTATAAGATGGCCAAGATTCGAGAGAGGAAGACGAGGGATATTGGCCAAGTCAAATGCATCAAGGACGGAGCAGGCCAACTCTTGGTGAAGGACGAAGAGATTAAGCATAGATGGCGGGAGTACTTCGACAAGCTGTTCAATGGGGAGAATGAGAGTTCTACCATTGAACTGGACGACTCCTTCGATGAGACCAGCATGCGTTTTGTGCGGCGAATCCAGGAGTCTGAGGTCAAGGAGGCTTTAAAAAGGATGAAAGGAGGCAAGGCGATGGGCCCTGATTGTATCCCCATTGAGGTGTGGAAAGGTCTCGGGGACATAGCGATAGTATGGCTAACCAAGCTTTTCAACCTCATTTTTCGGGCAAACAAGATGCCAGAAGAATGGAGACGGAGTATATTAGTACCAATCTTCAAGAACAAGGGGGATATTCAGAGTTGTACTAATTACCGTGGAATTAAGCTGATGAGCCATACAATGAAGCTATGGGAGAGAGTCATTGAGCACCGCTTAAGAAGAATGACAAGCGTGACCAAAAATCAGTTTGGTTTCATGCCTGGGAGGTCGACCATGGAAGCCATTTTCTTGGTACGACAACTTATGGAGAGAGATATGGAGCAAAAGAAGGACTTGCATATGGTGTTCATTGACTTGGAGAAGGCCTATGATAAGATACCGCGGAATGTCATGTGTTGGGCCTTGGAGAAACACAAAGTCCTAGCAAAGTACATTACCCTCATCAAGGACATGTACGATAATGGTGTGACAAGTGTTCGACCAAGTGATGTCGACACTGATGACTTCCCGATTAAGATAGGACTGCATCAGGGGTCAGCTTTGAGCCCTTATCTTTTTGCATTGGTGATGGATGAGGTCACAAGGGATATACAAGGAGATATCCCATGGTGTATGCTCTTTGCGGATGATGTGGTGCTAGTTGACGATAGTCGGACGGGGTAAATAGAAAGTTAGAGTTATGGGGACAAATCTTGGAATCGAAAGGGTTTAGGCTTAGTAGAACTAAAACCGAGTACATGATGTGCGGTTTCAGTACTACTAGGTGTGAGGAGGAGGTTAGCCTTGATGGCCAGGTGGTACCTCAGAAGGACACCTTTCGGTATTTGGGGTCAATGCTGCAGGAGGATGGGGGTATTGATGAAGATGTGAACCATCGAATCAAAGCCGGATGGATGAAGTGGCGCCAAGCTTCTGGCATTCTCTGTGACAAGAGAGTGCCACAAAAGCTAAAAGGCAAGTTCTACAGGACGGCGGTTCGACCCGCAATGTTGTATGGCGCTGAGTGTTGGCCGACTAAAAGGCGACATGTTCAACAGTTAGGTGTGGCAGAGATGCGTATGTTGAGATGGATGTGTGGCCACACAAGGAAGGATCGAGTCCGGAATGATGATATACGAGATAGAGTTGGGGTAGCACCAATTGAAGAGAAGCTTGTCCAACATCGTCTGAGATGGTTTGGGCATATTCAGTGCAGGCCTCCAGAAGCTCCAGTGCATAGTGGACGGCTAAAGCGTGCGGAGAATGTCAAGAGAGGGCGGGGTAGACCGAATTTGACATGGGAGGAGTCCGTTAAGAGAGACCTGAAGGATTGGAGTATCACCAAAGAGCTAGCTATGGACAGGGATGCGTGGAAGCTTGCTATCCATGTGCCAGAGCCATGAGTTGGTTACGAGATCTTATGGGTTTCACCTCTAGCCTACCCCAACTTGTTTGGGACTAAAGGCTTTGTTGTTGTTGTTGTTGTTGTTGTTTATCTATCTGGTTTGGCCATCATCTTTGTATTCATGAGATGTTCGAAACAAAACTAATGTTCAATACAGTATATTTTTAATTTAGTTTTTTTCCCCTTTTGAAACTTGACCACAGCATTGTTCAAGTCAACTAAAAAAAACCAGAAACATATTCAACATTGGTCTTGTTTCAAAGATCTCGTCAAAGCAAAGTCTATAGTGAAAACAGATTAGGAATCGGCCATCAGTTTGAAATATATGACCATTTTTGTGTCTAGACCACAAAATTTACATACATAAAAAAAGAGACAATTCTGCAAATGCGACAACAATTCATCTTCTAGCCAAAATTTTCATGCAATGGTACAAAATAGCAGGGTGCATTCGGTGAGATCCATAAACAACTCATGAGCCAAAACTACACGAGCAACCCAGCCAGATGACGAGCACATCAGTTTGCTATCACATTAATTCAAACTTGTACCCAAGCAAGATTAGATCAGCACATTTGTTTGCCATCATATTAACTCAAACTTGTATGCATTAGTTCATTACATTTACACACTTCAGGAACTGGATCCCTTCAAAGTCAAGTGGATACATCTCTTATTCTTAGGTTACAGCCATGAGATGCAACCATTCCCATATTAGAAGAACAGAGCCTACTCAAGGCTTTCACATAAGGCCCATTGTGCGCGTTGTGCTGGCATGTCCACCCTCATGTCCATGGAGCTGGTAGGTCTGGCTCGGCACAACCTGAAGGACACCTGGTTGCTCTGCAAACCAAGAACAATCATACAAGTTCGTTAGAACAACATAGAAACAGAAGTGAGAAGAGGAACATGCACCAAATTTTGCTTATCTAACAGATGATTTTAGCATATCCAGCATAATAGCTTCTAGTCGGATGAGATAGGCATGTGGCGTACAGAAATCTTGTTAGTTTAATGCTGAATATGTGTACAACTAAATTGTGCTAGTCTTGAAAACCGAGGACTGTCTGCCAGTAAAATGCATTAGGGTTGCACATGTAATTCCAACATAGAACAACATAAATCCTGTTCCGCAACATAATTCTTACTGAAGAAAGAAAAACCATATTCCACCAGAAATTAATCCCATCACATAACTATCATCCACCTTCACTATTCGATAAGTGGGATGATTAAGTGATAATCATACAGATGCAAGTGTCCACATGAAACAGAAAGACCGAATCTCTTCAACGATAAATAAACCACCAAACATTCTTTTTAGCATGTGATCTGTATATGTGCAGTGAAATATTTTACCCAGAGATGAATGCATCTTTGCTCCCACATTTCTGAAATGCTCACAGGTCTAGACTAACATGTCAATAGAGTAGAAGGTTGGCCTTGATTTTACACTACAAGTTGATGAGATGATTTAGCAAGTACCCTATATTCCGCAATTTTGCAAGATCGCATGTTTTGGTTTCAGTACGATTTTGAGCCTGTGATGGGCATCCAGCGACTCAATGCAACTAAATTCCGCATTATGCGGATGCAACTAAAGTCCGCATTATGCATGAGGCTAAATATAACTGTAACTCCATGAACTAAAAGGAAGGGGGCACTCACTCTTGAGGTCCTCGACCTGCTCGGTGGTGAGCTTTGCGGAGAATCCGCTGGCGGCGTGCTTGTAGTGGTAGAGGACGGCGCCCCTGGCCTTCTCCTCGCTGCCAAAATTCCCCCCAGATCAGCAAATTGACACACGGCCGGAAAAAGTCTCAAGAGAACGAATCAACCCCAAAACGACAAGGCCAAGCTAAATCGGACCCCCAAAGACCTAGATCCCACAGGCAGGCGCCAGGGGCGGCGCAAACCCGAGCCAAACGGCTGCGGATCCGGTCCGATTCCACGGCACAGTTACCTGCCGAGGACGGGGGCGAGGGTGCGGATGTGGAACTCCTCGGGGTCGGCGTCCTCGGGGCGGTCGACGTACACGATGTGCACGGCCGCCTCCTGCGCCGCGGGCGCCTGCTGCTCCGGCTCGGCCGCCATGGCGATCTGGGCTGCCGACGCTGCTGCTGCTGCGAGGAAGAGGAGGGCGAGCAGAGGGTTACGGAGATGGCGCGGGGATTCGGTCTTCATCGCCGTGGAGTGGATTGGGAGGTGGCTTAATAATGACCGTGCGGCTGTGTGCGCGACGTGTCCCCCTGCTTCGGCCTCTCCGCGTGCTCTTGGCCTGTCTTGCCTTCGCCGCGAAGCATCTTTTGTCCACCTCGCAAGCTCTGAAGTTTTCTTCGGAGAAGGTTCATCATCCCTTTGCTTGTCGATCAGGGGTTTCTGACTGGTTGCCGGAGAAAACAAGGGGCTCTTGACTGGTATAAGCATGTGGGTTTTTGTAGTCAGAACTTCGGGGCGATCTTGAATTTTATAAATTGATGAAGTGTTCGTACGACCAATAATAGTCGACCAAGTTGGGTTACAAGGATACTCCTCATTTGGATTTATAAGGCACGTGTGTATTGTTGGACAATTTGTTTGACAAATGAAATATGAGTTGCATGCCGCAATAATTGAATAGGAAATCAATATTGCATTTGTTTCCCGATATGATATGTATTTTCACTAATCAAATTGATAATCTAGAAATACATGGATGCCCTCTAAACCGAAAATAATGCAGTAAGTTACCAGTGTTGGGAGTTCTAGGCAAAGATTACTGAACTCGAACAGATAGCAGAAGAACTAAATGAAATGATGAAGTCACAATGAACTAAAAACAGAAGCTATTGATGTTCGAACAGGCCATTTCAAAAAAGATGTCCGAACAGGGACAAGTGGACAAGATATGATCATGAATTCATGAGCACATCACCTCTCACCACAATGTAACTACGACCACAATGCAACTATGCAAGGACCGCATAAACGGACAAAACATGCAAAAGAAGGGCTCTAAAGCAGCGCCTCAAAGGAGCCAACCGTGGGATTTAACAATTTTATGATCAATCGTGATTCGTGAGCAAGCCACGTGATGATAGCTAAGTGCATTGACAATGCAACAATTTGGGTCATAGGAGCCAAACAGTGCCAATACTGACATATGTTAGAATCTTACGAATGCTAGCGAGAGTTGCCATAATCAAGGCTTCCATGCTCGAGAAAGAAACAATACTCCCTCCATTCCATAATGTAGTGCATATAGATTTTTTTTCAAAAGTCAATCCTACAATCTTTGACCAAGTTTGTGGAAAAGAAATATTTACATCTAGAATGCCAAATATATATCGATAGACTCATCATAAGATGTAGTTTCATATTTTATATTTTGTAATATAGATATAAATAGCTTTCTCGTCAAAGTTTATAAAATTTGACTTTTCAAATAATCTATATGCACTACATTGTGGAACAGAGGGAGTAGAAAGGAATGTGTTGTGGGAGGGGTTCACACGCATCAATGCAAAATATTAATTCGATATGTGTCACTTATAGCTAGTCAACACTTATACGCTTAACTGTTGGGGAACGTTGCAGAAAACAAAAAAAATTCTACGGTTTCACCAAGATCCATCTATGAGTTCATCTAACAACGAGTGATCGGATTGCATCTACATACCTTTGTAGATCGCGAGCGGAAGCGTTCAAAGAACGGGGATGAGGGAGTCGTACTCGACGTGATTCAAATCACCGGAGATCCTAGCGCCGAATGGACGGCACCTCCGCGTTCAACACACGTACAGTCAGCGTGAAGTCTCCTCCTTCTTGATCCAGCAAGGGGGAAGGAGAGGTTGATGAAGATCCAGCAGCACGACGGCGTGGTGGTGGATGCAGCAGTCACCGCAGCAGGGCTTCGTCGTTCTCTACGGAGGAGGAGGAGGTCTTGGAGGGGAGAGGGAGGCGCCAGGGGCATGGGGTGTGGCTGCACTCCCTCCCCCTATATATATAGGGTCCCCAGGGGGGCGCCGGCCCTGGAGATCCAATCTACCAAGGGGGCGGCGGCCAAGGGGGGTGGAGTGCCCCCCAAGGCAAGTGGGGCGCCCCCCACCCTAGGGTTCCCAACCCTAGGCGCAGGGGAAAGGCCCAAGGGGGGGCGCACCAGCCCACTAGGGGCTGGTTCCCCTCCCACTTCAGCCCATGGGGCCCTCCGGGATAGGTGGACCCACCCGGTGGACCCCCGGGACCCTTCCGGTGGTCCCGGTACAATACCGGTGACCCCGAAACTTGTCCCGATGGCCGAAATAGCACTTCCTATATATAATTCTTTACCTCCGGACCATTCCGGAACTCCTCGTGACGTCAGGGATCTCATCCGGGACTCCGAACAACTTTCGGGTTACTACATATACATATCTCTACAACCCTAGCGTCACCGAACCTTAAGTGTGTAGACCCTACGGGTTCGGGAGACATGTAGACATAACCGAGATGGCTCTCCGGTCAATAACCAATAGCGGGATCTGGATACCCATGTTGGCTCCCACATGCTCCTCGATGATCTCATCGGATGAACCACGATGTCGAGGATTCACGCAACCCCGTATACAATTCCCTTTGTCAATCGGTATGTTACTTGCCCGAGATTCGATCGTCGGTATCCCAATACCTCGTTCAATCTCGTTATCGGCTAGTCACTTTACTCGTACCGTAATGCATGATCCCGTGACCAGGCACTTGGTCACTTTGAGCTCATTATGATGATGCATTACCGAGTGGGCCCAGAGATACCTCTCCGTCATACGGAGTGACAAATCCCAGTCTCGATCTGTGTCAACCCAACAGACACTTTCGGAGATACCCGTAGTATACCTTTATAGTCACCCAATTACGTTGTGACGTTTGGTACACCCAAAGCACCCCTACGGTATCTGGGAGTTACACGATCTCATGGTCTAAGGAAAAGATACTTGACATTGGAAAAGCTCTAGCAAAACGAACTACACGATCTTGTGCTATGCTTAGGATTGGGTCTTGTCCATCACATCATTCTCCCAATGATGTGATCTCGTTATCAACAACATCTAATGCCCATAGTCAGGAAACCATGACTATCAGTTAATCAACGAGCTAGTCAACTAGAGGCTTACTAGGGACATATTGGTGTCTATGTATTCACACATGTATTACGATTTTCGGATAACACAATTAAAGCATGAATAAAAGACAATTATCATGAACAAGGAAATATAATAATAATCATTTTATTATTGCCTCTAGGGCATATTTCCAACAGTCTCCCACTTGCACTAGAGTCAATAATCTAGTTACATTATGATGAATCGAACACCCATAGAGTTCTGGTGTTGATCATGTTTTGCTCGCGGAAGAGGTTTAGTCAATGGATCTGCGACATTCAGATCCGTATGCACTTTACAAATTTCTATGTCTCCATCTTGAACATTTTCACGGATGGAGTTGAAGCGACGCTTGATGTGCCTGGTCTTCTTGTGAAACCTAGGCTCCTTGGCAAGTGCAATAGCTCCAGTGTTGTCACAGAAGAGTTTGATCGGCCCCGACGCATTGGGTATGACTCCTAGGTCGGTGATGAACTCCTTCACCCAAATTGCTGCATGTGCTGCCTCCGAGGCTGCCATGTACTCCGCTTCACATGTAGATCCCGCCACGACACTCTGCTTGCAGCTGCACCAGCTCACTGCCCCACCATTCAACATATACACGTATCCGGTTTGTGACTTAGAGTCATCCAGATCTGTGTCGAAGCTAGCGTCGACGTAACCCTTTACGACGAGCTCTTCGTCACCTCCATAAACGAGAAACATGTCCTTAGTCCTTTTCAGGTACTTCAGGATATTCTTGACCGTTGTCCAGTGTTCCTTGCCGGGATTACTTTGGTATCTTCCTACCAAACTTACAGCAAGGTTTACATCAGGTCTGGTACACAGCATGGCATACATAATAGACCCTATGGCTGAGGCATAGGGGATGACACTCATCTCTTCTATATCTTCTGCCATGGTCGGACATTGAGCTGAGCTCAATTTCATACCTTGCAACACAGGCAAGAACCCCTTCTTAGACTGATCCATATTGAACTTCTTCAATATCTTATCAAGGTATGTGCTTTGCGAAAGACTTATGAGGCGTCTTGATCTATCTCTATAGATCTTGATGCCTAATATATAAGCAGCTTCTCCAAGGTCCTTCATTGAAAAACTCTTATTCAAGTAGGTCTTAATGCTGTCCAAAAGTTCTATATCATTTCCCATCAAAAGTATGTCATCTACATATAATATGAGAAATGTTACAGAGCTCCCACTCACTTTCTTGTAAACGCAGGCTTCTCCATAAGTCTGCATAAACCCAAACGCTTTGATCATCTCATCAAAGCGAATGTTCCAACTCCGAGATGCTTGCACCAGCCCATAAATGGATCGCTGGAGCTTGCATACCTTGTTAGCATTCTTAGGGTCGACAAAACCTTCCGGCTGCATCATATACAGTTCTTCCTTAAGATAACCGTTAAGGAATGCCGTTTTGACGTCCATTTGCCATATCTCATAATCATAGTATGCGGCAATTGCTAACATGATTCAGACGGACTTCAGCTTCGCTACGGGAGAGAAAGTCTCATCGTAGTCAACCCCTTGAACTTGTCGATAACCCTTAGCGACAAGTCGAGCTTTATAGATGGTAACATTACCATCCGCGTCCGTCTTCTTTTTAAAGATCCATTTGTTTTCTATCGCTCGCCGATCATCGGGCAAGTCTGTCAAAGTCCACACTTTGTTTTCATACATGGATCCTATCTCGGATTGCATGGCTTCAAGCCATTTGTTGGAATCGGGGCCCGCCATCGCTTCTTCATAGTTCGAAGGTTCACCGTTGTCCAACAACATGATTTCTAAGACAGGGTTGCCGTACCACTCTGGTGCGGAACGTGTCCTTGTGGACCTACGAAGTTCAGTAGCAACTTGATCTGGAGTTTCATGATCATCATCATTAACTTCCTCTCTAGTCGGTGCAGGCACCTCAGGAACATTTTCTTGGGCTGCGCTACTTACTGGTTCAAGAGGTAATACTTCATCAAGTTCCACTTTCCTCCCACTTATTTCTTTCGAGAGAAACTCTTTCTCTAGAAAGGATCCATTCTTGGCAACAAAGATCTTGCCTTCGGATCTGAGGTAGAAGGTATACCCAATAGTTTCTTTAGGGTATCCTATGAAGATGCATTTTTCCGACTTGGGTTCGAGCTTTTCAGGTTGAAGTTTCTTGACATAAGCATCGCATCCCCAAACTTTTAGAAACGACAACTTAGGGTTCTTCCCAAACCATAATTCATACGGTGTTGTCTCAACGGATTTCGACGGAGCCCTATTTAAAGTGAATGCGGCAGTCTCTAAAGCATAGCCCCAAAATGACAGCGGTAAATCGGTAAGAGACATCATAGATCGCACCATATCCAATAGAGTGCGATTACGACGTTCGGACACACCATCACGCTGAGGTGTTCCAGGCGGCGTGAGTTGTGAAACTATTCCACATTTTCTTAAGTGTGTACCAAATTTGTGACTCAAGTATTCTCCTCCACGATCTGATCGCAAAAACTTGATTTTTTTGTCATGTTGATTCTCAACCTCACTCTGAAATTCCTTGAACTTTTCAAATGTTTCAGACTTGTGTTTCATTAAGTAGACATACCCACATCTACTCAAGTCATCAGTGAGGGTGAGAACATAACGATAGCCACCACGAGCCTCAACACTCATTGGACCGCACACATCAGTATGTATGATTTCCAATAGGTTGGTTGCTCGCTCCATTGTTCCTAAGAACAGAGTCTTGGTCATCTTACCCATGAGGCATGGTTCGCACGTGTCAAATGATTCGTAATCAAGAGACTCTAAAAGTCCATCTGCATGGAGCTTCTTCATGCGTTTGACACCTAAGTGACCAAGGCGGCAGTGCCACAAGTATGTGGGACTATCATTATCAACCTTACATCTTTTGGTATTCACACTATGAATATGTGTAGCATTACGCTCGAGATTCATTAAGAATAAACCATTCACCATAGGAGCATGACCATAAAACATATCTCTTATATAAATAGAACAACCATTATTCTCGGATTTAAATGAGTAGCCATCTCGAATTAAACGAGATCCTGATACAATATTCATGCTCAAAGCTGGTACTAAATAACAATTATTGAGGTTTAAAACTAATCCCGTGGGTAAATGTAGAGGTAGCGTGCCGACGGCGATCACATCGACCTTGGAACCATTCCCGACGCGCATCGTCACCTCGTCCTTCGCTAGTCTCCGTTTATTCCGCGGCTCCTGCTTTGAGTTACAAATGTGAGCAACCGCACCGGTATCAAATACCCAGGAGCTACTACGAATACTGGTAAGGTACACATCAATTACATGTATATCACATATACCTTTTGTGTTGCTGGCCTTCTTGTCCGCTAAGTATTTGGGGCAGTTCCGCTTCCAGTGACCACTTCCCTTACAATAAAAGCACTCAGTCTCGGGCTTGGGTCCATTCTTTGGCTTCTTCCCGGCAGCTTGCTTACCGGGCATGGCAACTCCCTTTCCGTCCTTCTTGAAGTTCTTTTTACCCTTGCCTTTCTTGAACTTGGTGGTTTTATTGACCATCAACACTTGATGTTGCTTTTTGACTTCTACCTCTGCTGATTTCAGCATTGAAAATACCTCAGGAATGGTCTTTTCCATCCCCTGCATATTGAAGTTCATCACAAAGCTCTTGTAGCTCGGTGGAAGCGACTGAAGGATTCTGTCAATGACTGTGTCATCCGGGAGATTAACTCCTAGATGAGTTAAGCGATTATGTAATCCAGACATAGTGAGCATGTGCTCACTGACAGAACTATTTTCCTCCATCTTACAGCTGAAGAACTTGTCGGAGACTTCATATCTCTCGACCTGGTGTAAGGTAATATTTTTCCCTAAGTGTTTTGGTGATTGATGACAATGCATTTGCGGACTAATCGTGTGCCATGAGCTTTCCAGACTCTTCTCTGCTAGGCACAAGACGATTGGGTGCCCCTCAAAGACTGACGAAGACGGCGTCTTTTCTACGTTTCTTTTTGATGGATTTGAGTCGTAGGAAAGCCGTACTATTAAGAGGGGGTCCGCGTTGGAAAGGTTTGGGTGGAATCATCACGTACACGTCTCCTTTTATCCCCTCCTTCTTCCTTGGAGCTTCCTCCGTTTTCCTGCCATAGTTGACTGACTGCTTGTGTGGTTGCGGTAGTACCGCTCCAGGATTAACGGTAGTACCGTGGGCATCCACGGTAGTACCGCGCAGTGGCACGGTAGTACCGCTGGTGCTCACGGTAGTACCGCTCCCTCGGAGCCTTACTACCACTGCCCCACCCGGCTAGTGCCGCCCGGTTGCGGTAGTAGGAGCGGATGTAATTTTTTACATCCGCACCTGCCGCGGTAGTACCGCTTTTGCCGTGCGGTAGTACCGCGCTAGGCGGTCAGGCAGTAGTACCGCCCCTCGGCAGTACTACTGTGTCGAGTTTTTGCTACTTCCGTTCTTTTGCGGAAGTATGCACGGAAGTTCCCCTCCCCCCTATCGGGACTTTTTGCCTCATGGTAGTACCGCCCTGATGGCGCGGTAGTACCGCGCGGGCGGAAGTACCGCCCCAGCTTGCGTCTGTTTCCCTGGCTGGGGGTCGTGGCAGTACCGTAGGGTGGTACGGTAGTACCGCATGGTTGCAAGCAGTACTACCGCGCGGCCTTGCGGTAGTACCGCTGGCCATGCGCGGTAGTACCGCTGGCCGCGGGCTGGTAGGTGGGTAACGGTTGGATCTTTTCCACACACTATATAAAGGGTCTCCTTCTTCCCCGTTGACTCACCTATTCCACCATTAAAGCTCCATTATTGCTCCAAGCTCCATTTTCGCCCGATCTCACTCCCTAGCCAACCAAACTTGTTGATTTGCTCGGGAGTGGTTGAGAAGGCCCCGATCTACACTTCCACCGAGAGATATTTGATTTCCCCTACTAATCCCTTGCGGATCTTGTTACTCTTGGGTGTTTGAGCATCCTAGACGTTGAGGTCACCGCGAAGCCATAGTCCATTGTGGTGAAGCTTCATGGTGTCGTTGGGAGCCTCCAATTGAGTTGTGGAGATTGCCCCAACCTCGTTTGTAAAGGTTCGGTCGCCGCCTCCAAGGGCACCAATAGTGGAATCACGGCATCTCGCATTGTGTGAGGGCGTGAGGAGATTATGGTGGCCCTAGTGGCTTCTTGGGGAGCATTGTGCCTCCACACCGCTCCAACGGAGACGTACTTCCTCTCAAAGGGAAGGAACTTCGGCAACACATCCTCGTCTCCACCGTCTCCACTTTTGGTTATCTCGTGCCTTTACTTGTGTAGCTTATTTGTTTCATATATCTTGCTTGCTTGTGTTCCTATTTGTGTTGCATCATATAGGTTGCTCATCTAGTTGCATGTCTAGACAACCTATTTTGATGCAAAGTTTAAATTGCTAAAGAAAAGCTAAAAATTGTTAGTTGCCTATTCACCCCCCCTCTAGTCAACCATATCGATCCTTTCAATTGGTATCAGAGCCTCGTCTCTTTATTAAGGACTTTACCGTCCGAAGAGTATGGTTGATACCGTAGACGGAGCGGAGGAACACTCCGGTTTGAATCCTATCTCATCTACGGGCGATGGGGGAACTTCGGTCTCTCGTGAGGAGTTCAATGTAGCCTTGTTGACATTGAAAACCTCAATGACGACCGAAGTTGAAAGCATGTTTACTAAATTTCTTGAGGGGCTTAAACTATCAACCGCACCGTTGAAAGTGGGGGATCCCGCCAACAAGGTGTCGGATGCTATCCCTGAAAAGGCGGAAGCTAGTAGTGAAAAGGCTCCTTCTTCTAGTGGCAAGAATGGCACCGGCATCTTTGCCCATGTGGAACCACCACTTGTTTATGGTGGACCGGTTCCTTCCACTCATTTGAATCATGCCGGTCCTCCCCCTAAGATTGTGAAAAATGAGGATTTTGATTCATGGGTTTACCGCTTTAAATGTCATTTAAATCATGTGAACACTAACCTTTGGAGAATCATTGAAGAAGGTTTCTATCCATATGATCCAAGCAACTTCACTCCTCGAGAAGCCGCGGACAATCAATTCAATGAGAATGCTCTCTTCATCATTCAAGATGCATTTCCACCCGAAGACCTACCTCATCTTCGTCCCTTCGCCTTGGCCAAAGATGCATGGCATTGTGTCGTGTCTCTCTACCGGGGAAGCGCAATCATTCAACGGTCCAACTATGAAGTGGTACAAGATGAGGCCGATGAGTTTGCAATGAAGGAAGATGAAGAACCTCGTGAGCTCTATCGGAGAGTCACCAAACTCGCGGTCTCACTACGAGATCAGGGGAGCAAGGACACAGATGACAATTGGATCAAGCGCAAATTCCTCAAGGCGATGATGCCCTACCACAAGGCCATGTCCTCCGTCATTCGTCAAAGACCGGACTTCCACACTTTGACCTCAAGCGAAGTGTTGGATGAGTTTGTGGCCATGAACATTTTGGACAAGACCGCCGACAATGCGGTGCTCCGTTCTCAACGGGCAAAGAAGCCTAACCTTGCATTGAAGGCCAAGCTCACCGTGGAAGAAGAAGAAGAGGAAGAAGAGGAGAGCAACCCCAAAGATACAAAGTATGCATATCATGAACATATGGCACTTGCTTCAAGGCAATTTTGGAGCAAGAAAAACTCGAGGCCCAACTTTAGCAAAAACAACTCGAGTGGCACAAGGGGCAAGCAACGTGTAAGGACTTGCTACAATTGCGGCAACGTAAGTCATTTCGTTGCGGAATGCCCGTATGAGAAGAGGGAAGACAATGGTGGCAAACTCATCCGAAAGGACAAGGCCAAGTCGTTCCCCAATAAGAACAACTTCACCAAGAAGACTCCTCCCAAGGCCTTGGTTGTGCAAGAAGAGTACAATGAGGATGATGACGATGATGAAGATGATGAGTCGGTTGCCATGGCCTCCGTCGCCATTGCAACAACGTCGCGAGTGTCCCTCTTCGACTCACCCAACGAAAGCATCACCGCCAAGTGCCTCATGGCTAAAGCCACCAACAAGGTAACCTCCAACATCAAAACTACCATCATTAATCATCCTTCCCAAATGGATAGCATTAATGAAGTTGAGGGAGCTAATGTGGAGGCCAACGAGTTTGAGGCCTTTATGGGTAAACTCAAGGGAAAATCCAAGAAGCACTTTGTTGCTCTCTTGGAACAACTTGGTGAGGCCAATGACATGATCGAGGCTCACGAAGACACCATCTCGAAGATGGAAGGGCATAGTCGTGACTATGCCGATGAGATTTCGGATCTTTCCAATGCTCTTGAGGAAGAGCGTGGTCTTCGTTTGGCTCTTGAGGAGTCACACAACGTTGATCATGCTAAGTTAGAGAAAGATTATGATCATGCCCTTGTTGTTTCTCGTGTGCTAAATTCCGAGAAGGCCAAACTCGGGGTTGATCTTGCTAGACTCAAAGAGGGGTTTGATATACTTGACAAGGCCCACAAGTCCTTGAAGGGTATTCACGCTAGTCTCAAGGAGTCTCATGATCAACTCCAAGTGAAGCTAACTAAGGAGAAAGCAACTTTTCCTCATATGGTTTTAATTGATAATGCAAATGCTACTAACCCGTGTTGTGAGCATATACATCTTGTTGAAGAAAATGCTAAGTTGAAGGAGCAACTTGAGAGAGGCCTTGCGACTTGCATACAAGGCAAGAAGAACCTCAATGATCTCTTGATCAACCGAAAGGGAGGTGTGGCGAAGGAAGGGGTTGGGTACGTCCCCGACTCCAAGAACAAGAAGAAGAATGACAAGAACAAACGACCTCCTCCACTCATGCAAACCTTTGTGAGGGCGGGAGAGAGTGTCCCCGAGGAGAATAAGAAGAACAAAGTCAAGAAGGGCAATGTCGCCTCACCCAACAAAGCCGGCGATTTTAATCCTTCTTATGTTTTGTGCTGTGCTAGTGATGGGCATGTTTATGCCAAATTTGTTGGTTCTCTTCATGAGTACATTGAATGGTCTATTTGGGTTCCTAAGACCCTTGTTACTAACATCAAAGGACCCATTACAAAATGGGTACCTAAAACCAAGCATTGATCTCTTGTAGGTGTTTGCTTTTAGTGGTGGATCATGGTTGCTCGATAGTGGAGCTACAAATCATATGACCGGAAGCAAGGACTTGGTGGTGGACGTGCACAAGGTTCCATCTATGCCCACCAATGTCGAGTGGGGTGACGCCTCATCTTCTAAGGTATTGGGACTTGGCAAGGTTGTCATCTCTCATGATCTCACGATCGAGAAGGTCATGCTTGTTGAGTCCCTTGCATACAATTTACTTTCCGTTCATCAACTTGCAATCATGGGCTTTGCCACTTTCTTTGATATCGATACCGTGGCCCTCTTGTGGAGCAAGACTCTTAAAGTAGCCTTTGTTGGGCATGTCGAGAACGGTCTATATGTGATTAACTTTTCGGAGCGACCCACTAAGACCGCGACATGCCTAATGGCTAAAGTTGATGTGGGATGGCTTTGGCATCGCCGTTTAGCCCATGTCAATATGAGATCTTTGCAAAGTATCCTAAAGGGGACCATGTCCGTGGACTAACGAATGTTAGTTTTGCTAAAGATCGTGCTTGCAGTGCTTGTATTGAAGGAAAGCTACATGAGAAGGCTCATCCTCCCTCGACTATCATTTATTCAAAGAGTCCTTTGGAGCTCCTTCACATGGATCTCTTTGGGCCTCCATCCTTCGATAGTCTTGGAGGTAGGAAGTATTGTTTGGTGATTGTGGATGACTACTCAAGGTACATGTGGGTGTATTTCTTCAAGAGGAAGAGCGAGACCCAACAAACCGTCATTGACTTTGCAAATGAAGCACAACGTCAACACAATGCAAAGATCTTGACAATAAGAAGTGACAACGGCACCGAGTTCAAGAACTACACCTTGGATGAATTTCTTAGTGATGAGGGAATCAAGCATCAATATTCTGCACCATACACCCCTCAACAAAACGGTGTTGCGGAGAGGAAGAACCGGACGTTGATGGATGCGGCAAGGACCATGATGGCGGAGTTCAAGTCTCCGTGCAACTTTTGGGCCAAAGCCATCAACACCGCGTGTTATGCATCCAATTGGCTCTACCTCCGCAAGGGCTTGAACAAGACTCTATATGAGATACTCACCGGTAACAAGCCCAACCTCAAGTACTTCCGGGTATTCGGGTGAAAGTGTTTCATTCTCAAGAAAGGTGTTCGGTTGTCTAAATTCGAGGCTAGAGCTTATGAGGGCATATTTGTTAGTTATGCTACAAACTCTCATGCTTACCGTGTCCTCAATAAATCCACGGGACTTATTGAGGAGACGTGTAACGTGGAGTTTGATGAGAATAACGGCTCCCAAGTGGAGCAAAGTGGCACTTGTGATGTAGGTGATGAAATTCCTCCTCAAGCCATAAGAAGAATGGGTGTTGGTTTCATCCTACCCATTGAGGAACCCCTTGTGGCCGAAGGAGAAGGACAATGCTCCACTCGAGTGGAGCCATCACCAACCCAAGGCCCACACGCTTCCGAAGAACAAAGTGAAGGCCCTCAACCTCATGAACAAGACCAAGGGCTAGATCATACTCAAGACGGTGTGGACACACCAAGTGATGCCCAAGGTTAAGTTCTCTCCCCCGAGCAAGTTCAAGATCAAGAACAAGTTCATGACGGCGCTCAAGATGATCAAGTAACCGCTCCTCAACTCACCACCAAGGAGGAATTAGGGCGTCGTGCCGCCAAGGTTGCTTCCAAGCTCTCCACCAAGGATCATCTCATGACGAATGTGCTTGGAAGCTTAAGAAAGGGGGTAAGCACTCGTAGACAATTAGCAAATTATTGTGAGCATCACGCGTTTGTCTCTTGTGTGGAACCCCACAAGGTCTATGAGGCGCTAGAAGATCCGGATTGGCTCAATGCCATGCACGAAGAACTCAACAACTTCGAGCGCAACAAAGTGTGGAGATTGGTACCAAGGCCAACGGGGAACCACAATGTCATTGGAACCAAGTGGATATTCAAGAACAAGCAAGATGCCCATGGGATTATCATTCGCAACAAGGTTCGTTTGGTAGCACAAGGCTACTCCTAAGTCGAGGGTATCGACTACGGTGAAACCTTTGCTCCCGTTGCTCGTCTTGAATCCATTCGCATGTTGATTGCATATGCTTCTCATCATAACTTTAAGTTACATCAAATGGATGTGAAGAGTGCTTTTCTTAATGGTCCCATTAATGAATTGGTGTACGTCAAGCAAACCCCCGGGTTCGAGGATCCCTACTTTCCCGATCATGTGTATCAACTCGATAAGGCACTCTATGGCCTTAAACAAGCCCCACGTGCGTGGTATGACCACCTTACCGAGTTGTTACAAGACCGTGGCTTTGAAGTTGGGATAATCGACCCCACTCTTTTTACTAAGAAGGTCAAAGGGGAGTTGTTTGTGTGCCAATTATATGTTGATGATATTATCTTTGGTTCTCCTAACAAAGCTTTCAATGAGGAATTTGCCGCTCTCATGACCTCAAAGTTCGAGATGTCCTCCATGGGAGAGTTGAAGTTCTTTCTAGGGTTCAAAGTGAAGCAAAGAAGAGAAGGAACCTTCATCAATCAATCCAAATACACTCAAGACATGCTCAAGAGATTCAAGCTAGGTGACGTCAAGCCGGCTTCCACTCCAATGCCCACCAAGTGCCAACTTGACTTAGATCCCAATGGTAAAGTGGTGGATCAAAAGGTATATCGTTCCATGATTGGATCCTTGCTTTACCTTTGTGCATCTAGATCGGACATCATGTTGGGTGTGGGAATTTGTGCACGGTTTCAATTTGCACCTAAGGAAAGTCACTATGTGGCGGTCAAACGAATCTTTTGATATTTGGCTCATACCCCAAACTTTTGCTTATGGTACCCAAGAGGATCAAACTTCAAGCTTGTAGGGTACTCAGACTCCGATTGGGCGGGAGACAAAGTGGATAGGAAGTCCACTTCTGGAGGGTGCCAATTCCTTGGTTGCTCTTTGGTAAGTTGGTCTTCCAAAAAGCAAAGTTGTGTGTCTCTCTCGTCCACCGAAGCGGAGTATGTTGTGGTCGGTAGTTGTTGTGCACAACTCTTATGGATGAGGCAAACTTTAAAGGATTATGGTGTCACTTGTGACAAAGTGCCTCTTTGGTGTGACAATGAAAGTGCCATCAAGATCTCTCTCAACCCGGTGCAACACTTCAAGACGAAGCATATTGAGATCCGGTATCACTTCATCCGGGATCACATTAGGCGAGGAGAGATCGAGCTCAACTACGTTAACACTCATGATAACCTTGCAGATATCTTCACGAAGCCCTTGGATGAAGCAAGATTTCGCGAGTTAAGGCATGAGCTAAATATCATCGATTCGAGCAATGTTGCGTGAACCCTTGCACACCCCACCATACTCAACGTGTTGTCCTATATGTAGGCATGGACATAGGGGGAGTGATGTTCTCTCAATGAACTCTCCCTCCCCCCATTATGCATAAATCAATCAAGTCTTTCACATTAGCCATTTTTGATGGTACTTGTGCTTCAAAGACGAGTTTTGGTCATGGACCCAAGGATAATTCTTCACGGTGCCATACCAATTGACTCAAACATAGGTGGCTACGGCCACCGCCCTCTCTTTTGGAGAGGTGGTGCCTCGTGGTTGGTTCGTTTGTCGTGTGCCTTTCTGGTTTTGTGTGTTGCGTGGTCTTGTGGTGTTGTGTTGGCCCAGAGTTTTTTTGTGCAAAGATCCAGTTTTTCGGGCTCGAAATGTGCATCTTCTTGAGCCCACGGTACTACCGCGTCTGGGCGCGGTACTACCGCTTGGGAGGCACGGTACTACCGCGCCACAGCACGGTACTACCGCACCACGCGGTACTACCGTGTCTGGGCACGGTACTACCGCGCCGTCAAGGGCGCGTGGGGGGTTATGACTCGGGCAGGGGAGTTCCAACTCCACATACCCATTCATTGTCTCTCTCTCCACGTCTCTCCCTCTCAAGAACGGTGCCGGAGGCCCTCGCCAGATCTCCGTCTCCGGCCACTCTCCTTGGATTCCGACCGGTGGGATCGTTCCCCACCACTTCCTCTTTCCATGGACCAAGGTTTTTCCCCAAATCCCTCTCTTTCTTGGTTGTTTTCTTGCTTCTAGGCTTTTGGGGAGAAACTTGCTGTTCTTGAGATTTTAGGCCAAATCTATGCAAGAGTAGGATGTAGGAGAGTCGTGATGCGTAGGAAACATACTTGATATGTTATCTTGTGGTAGTTTTGTCCAACTGTAGTACTGCCGTGTTTTCGCGGGCTTTCTCAGATTTGAACCAGTTCAGATCTGACGCGGTGCGGTACTACCGTGCCCGATGTGCAGTACTACCGCTCTTGCGGTACTACCGCCCGTCAGGTGCGGTACTACCGTACAGTGCAGTACTACCGCTCCGCAGACGCGGTACTACCGCGCTGACCGCAGTGCTAAGGTCGTACTACCGCTCCTACACCCGGTACTACCGTGATCTTGCACGGTACTACCGGGTCTAAGAGCCGTACTACTCTCTTAGCTCCGCAGCTCTTGGCAGTACTACGGTAGGGATCAAATCTCTCTCTAGGCATGTATCATGTGTGCCTTCTACTTGTTTCACTTGCTTCTTTGTGGTCTTTGCATTAATCTCTCTTGGCCGTTGTGGGTGTTTTTGCGTTCTGTGTCTCAGGTGGTGACTCTCGCTGTTCCAATCCCAGTCGTGACACTGGCTCCAAGCGTCTGCGCAACCCCCAAGATGAAGCTCCAGAGGGCTCCAATGCCCCCAAGCGCAATGTCAAGACCACTGCCAGCAAGCACAAGGAACCGGCTAAGGGCATGGGCGAGATTTCAACCACTGAGTATGTCGAGCGCCGAAAGATCAATCCCTATGTGAATCCTCGGGCTATCCTCAGAGGCACCGAGTTGTTCTGGACCAAGCAACAGGCTCTCATCTATCTGGATGTGATCAAGAACAAGCAGAATACCTACGTGGATGTTAAGTGGATAGACATGCATCACCTGCGGAAAGACAAGTTTCGTGACTATTTTGGAGAGGCTCTGGACTTGGTGGAGCAGTTTGCTATTGAGCCGGTGATCTCCTTTCACCTTGACTATGACCCTGAGCTTATCTGTCAGTTCTTTGCCTCAGTGTACTTTCATCCCGGGGAGGAGCGGAGGATGACTTGGATGACCAATGGGCGTCAACTGTCTGCTACATGGAAAGAGTTCATGGATCTGCTGCACATTCCTGATGACGGGCTTCACACCCCCGTTGGCGTCCGCCCCCATGCCAACTCTGAGTCTGCCAACAAGAACCAGCTTCAACCCTTCCTTGTTGAGAAGGTACTCCCCAATGGGAAGTCATCTTGGGTGTTGAACTCCTTTCTGGATATCATGCATCGCATCTTCCGCAACACTCTGTTCCCACGCATTGGCGACAAGGACAAGGTTCATGCATATCTAGTGGTCATGTTGCTCTTGTGTGCAGAGGCACGTTCTTCTCAGACTCAGCCGCTTGATGTCTCTCACATCATGTGGTGTGAGCTTCGGTTTGTGGTGTTCACTCGCAAGGTACCTATCTATGGACCGTACCTGTTTCTGCTGCTCTCCTCCACTTGGGAGAAGACGTATCCAGGTGATGAGTTCCTTGCTCCAGACTGGATTCGCCATGAGTCCATCAGCCTCCACGTCAAGCCCAACTGGGCCAATACCACTACTCATGCTGAGGCATCTTCTGCTAGGAGGGCTGCTGGTCAGGGGGAGGCTACTGAGGACCGTGCTACTGAGGACTGTGCTGCCAGGTCCACCACTTCTTCCTCTGAGCCATCATGGGCCAAGAAGCTGAAGAACAAGATGAAGACTCTCTTCTGCATGCAGGCGAAGGGACAGTACAGGGCTCACGTGTCTGACAAGGAGAGTCGCCACCGTGACAAGAAGGTGATGAGGCTCTATGGAGAGGATGTGTCTGGCGGGTCTGAGGACGTCATCACTCCTGAGGCTGCCTGGATGTCTAAGAAGGGCTACAAGTGGACCAGTTCAGAGGATGACATGGAGGAGACTATCCCCGCCACTGAGTCTGACGAGGAGCACGAGGAGCAGTGGGACGACTTCTCTGCCTGAGCCACCCCGTGTCTGTAGGTGTCCTCTCTGCCTTTTTGGCGTCTCGATGCCAAAGGGGGAGAGAGTGTAGGGATTTGCGTTGTGTTTGGTGTGTTTGTTTGCTTTGTTTGCTTTGTCATTTGGACCTCGTTTGCTTTAGTTCGATTTGTGCTTCCGAGACCTTTCCTCCATATGGTGTAAGACATATGCACTTTATCTATCGTAGTTAACTTATGTATGGTATATCTTGTCTAGTGATAGATATGCCTTGTCTCTATAATATAGGGGGAGCTTTGATCCTAGTATTCGTGTGTCGTGCAGTTCAAAGCACTCATCTAGGTAGCACACATCTAGGGGGAGCCCGTCTATATTATAGAGAGGAGGGGTTTGCATTTACTTAATATTATTTTCTTTGTGCAAATCCCGTATTGTCATCAATCCACCAAAAGGGGGAGATTGTAAGGTCATATTTTTCCCTAAGTGTTTTGGTGATTGATGACAATGCATTTGCGGACTAATCGTGTGCCATGAGCTTTCTAGACTCTTTTCTACTAGGCACAAGACGATTGGGTGCCCCTCGAAGACTGACGAAGACGACGTCTTTTCTACGTTTCTTTTTGATGGATTTGAGTCGTAGGAAAGCCGTACTATTAAGAGGGGGTCCGCGTTGGAAAGGTTTGGGTGGAATCATCACGTACACGTCTCCTTTTATCCCCTCCTTCTTCCTTGGAGCTTCCTCCGTTTTCCTGCCATAGTTGACTGACTGCTTGTGTGGTTGCGGTAGTACCGCTCCAGGATTAACGGTAGTACCATGGGCATCCACGGTAGTACCGCGCAGTGGCACGGTAGTACCGCTCTCCCGGAGCCTTACTACCGCTGCCCCACCCGGCTAGTGCCGCCCGGTTGTGGTAGTAGGAGCGGATGTAATTTTTTACATCCGCACCTGCCGCGGTAGTACCACTTTCGCCGTGCGGTAGTACCGCGCTAGGCGGTCAGGCAGTAGTACCGCCCCTCGGCAGTACTACTGTGTCGAGTTTTTACTACTTCCGTTCTTTTGCGGAAGTATGCACAGAAGTTCCTCTCCCCCCTATCGGGACTTTTTGCCTCACGGTAGTACCGCCCTGATGGCGCGGTAGTACCGCGCGGGCGGAAGTACCGCCCCAGCTTGCGTCTGTTTCCCTGGCTGGGGGTCGCGGCAGTACCGTAGGGTGGTACGGTAGTACCGCACTACCGTGTGGTAGTACCGCTTGGTTGCAAGCAGTACTACCGCGCGGCCTTGCGGTAGTACCGCTAGCCGCGGGCTGGTAGGTGGGTAACGGTTGGATCTTTTCCACACACTATATAAAGGGTCTCCTTCTTCCCCGTTGACTCACCTCTTCCACCATTAAAGCTCCATTATTGCTCCAAGCTCCATTTTCACCCGATCTCACTCCCTAGCCAACCAAACTTGTTGATTTGCTCGGGAGTGGTTGAGAAGGCCCCGATCTACACTTCCACCGAGAGATATTTGATTTCCCCTACTAATCTCTTGTGGATCTTGTTACTCTTGGGTGTTTGAGCATCCTAGACGGTTGAGGTCACCGCGAAGCCATAGTCCATTGTGGTGAAGCTTCGTGGTGTCGTTGAGAGCCTCCAATTGAGTTGTGGAGATTGCCCCAACCTCGTTTATAAAGGTTCGGTCGCCGCCTCCAAGGGCACCAATAGTGGAATCACGACATCTCGCATTGTGTGAGGGCGTGAGGAGATTACGGTGGCCCTAGTGGCTTCTTGGGGAGCATTGTGCCTCCACACCGCTCCAACGGAGACGTACTTCCTCTCAAAGGGAAGAAACTTCGGCAACACATCCTTGTCTCCACCGTTTCCACTTTTGGTTATCTCGTGCCTTTACTTGTGTAGCTTATTTGTTTCATATATCTTGCTTGCTTGTGTTCCTATTCGTGTTGCATCATATAGGTTGCTCATCTAGTTGCATGTCTAGACAACCTATTTTGATGCAAAGTTTAAATTGCTAAAGAAAAGCTAAAAATTGTTAGTTGCCTATTCACCCCCCCCTCTAGTCAACCATATCGATCCTTTCACCCGGGCATGAGCTTGAAAAACCATTTTCAGCTCTTCGAACATCTCATATGCTCCGTGTCTCTCAAAACGCTTTTGGAGCCCCGGTTCTAAGCTATAAAGCATGCCGCACTGAACGAGGGAGTAGTCATCAGCACGTGTCTGCCAAGCGTTCATAATGTCTTGGTTCTATGGGACAGGTGTGTCACCTAGCGGTGCTTCTAGGACATAATCTTTCTTTGCAGCTATAAGGATGATCCTCAGGTTCAGGACCCAGTCCGTATAATTGCTGCCATCGTCTTTCAGCTTGGTTTTCTCTAGGAACGCGTTGAAGTTGAGGACAACGTTGGCCATTTGATCTACAAGACATATTGTAAAGATTTTAGACTAAGTTCATGATGATTAAGTTCATCTAATCAAATTATAAAATGAACTCCCACTCAGATAGACATCCCTCCAGTCATCTAAGTATAACATGATCCGAGTTAACTAGGCCGTGTCCGATCATCACGTGAGACGAACTAGTCAACATCGGTGAACATCTTCATGTTGATCGTATCTTCTATACGACTCATACTCGACCTTTCGGTCTTCTGTGTTCCGAGGCCATGTCTGTACATGCTAGGCTCGTCAAGTCAACCTAAGTGTTTGCATGTGTAAATCTGTCTTACACCCGTTGTATGTGAACGTTGTAATCTATCACACCTGATCATCACGTGGTGCTTCGAAACAACGAACCGTCGCAACGGTGCACAGTTAGGGGAAACACTTTCTTGAAATTATTATGAGGGATCATCTTATTTACTACCGTCGTTCTAAGTAAACAAGATGCAAAAACATGATAAACATCACATGCAATCAAATAATAATAGTGACATGATATGGCCAATATCACATAGCTCCTTTGATCTCCATCTTGGGGCTCCATGATCATCTTGTCACCGGCATGACACCATGATCTCCATCATCATGATCTCCATCATCGTGTCTCCATGAAGTTGCTTGCCAACTATTACTTCTACTACTATGGCTAACACGTTTAGCAATAAAGTAAAGTAATTTACATGGCGTTTCTCAATGACACGCAGGTCATACAAAAATAAAGACAACTCCTATGGCTCCTGCCGGTTGTCATACTCATCGACATGCAAGTCGTGATTCCTATTACAAGAACATGATCTCATACATCACATATATATCATTCATCATTCATCACAACTTTGGCCATATCACATCACAAAGCACTTGCTGCAAAAACAAGTTAGACGTCCTCTAATTGTTGTTGCATGTTTTACGTGGGTGCAATAGGGTTCTAGCAAGAACGTTTTCTTACCTACGTAAAAACCACAACGTGATTTGTCAACTTCTATTTACCCTTCATAAGGACCCTTTTCATCGAATCCGCTCCAACTAAAGTGGGAGAGACAGACACCCACTAGCCACCTTATGCAACTAGTGCATGTCAGTCGGTGGAATCAGCCTCACGTAAGTGTACGTGTAAGGTCGGTCCGGGCCGCTTCATCCCACAATACCGCTGAAGCAAAATAAGACTAGTAGCGGCAAGAAAGTTGACAACATCTACGCCCACAACAAATTGTGTTCTACTCGTGCAAAGAGAACTGCGCATAAACCTGGCTCATGATGCCACTGTTGGGGAACGTTGCAGAAAACAAAAAAAATTCTACGGTTTCACCAAGATCCATCTATGAGTTCATCTAACAACGAGTGATCGGATTGCATCTACATACCTTTGTAGATCGTGAGCGGAAGCGTTCAAAGAACGGGGATGAGGGAGTCGTACTCGACGTGATCCAAATCACCGGAGATCCTAGCGCCGAACGGACGGCACCTCCGCGTTCAACACACGTACAGTCAGCGTGACGTCTCCTCCTTCTTGATCCAGCAAGGGGGAAGGAGAGGTTGATGAAGATCCAGCAGCACGACGGCGTGGTGGTGGATGCAGCAGTCACCGCAGCAGGGCTTCGCCGTTCTCTACGGAGGAGGAGGAGGTCTTGGAGGGGAGAGGGAGGCGCCAGGGGCATGGGGTGCGGCTGCCCTCCCTCCCCCTATATATATAGGGTCCCCAGGGGGGGCCGGCCCTAGAGATCCAATCTCCCAAGGGGGCGGCGGCCAAGGGGGGTGGAGTGCCCCCAAAGGCAAGTGGGGCGCCCCCCACCCTAGGGTTCCCAACCCTAGGCGCAGGGGGAAGGCCCAAGGGGGGGCGCACCAGCCCACTAGGGGCTGGTTCCCCTCCCACTTCAGCCCATGGGGCCCTCCGGGATAGGTGGCCCCACCCGGTGGACCCCCGGGACCCTTCCGGTCCCGATGGCCGAAATAGCACTTCCTATATATAATTCTTTACCTCCGGACCATTCCGGAACTCCTCGTGATGTCCGGGATCTCATCCGAGACTCCGAACAACATTCGTGTTACTGCATATACATATCTCTACAACCCTAGCGTCACCAAACCTTAAGTGTGTAGACCCTACGGGTTCGGGAGACATGTAGACATAACCGAGATGGCTCTCCGGTCAATAACCAACAGCGGGATCTGGATACCCATGTTGGCTCCCACATGCTCCTCGATGATCTCATCGGATGAACCACGATGTCGAGGATTCACACAACCCCGTATACAATTCCCTTTGTCAATCGGTACGTTACTTGCCCGAGATTCGATCGTCGGTATCCCAATACCTCGTTCAATCTCGTTACCGGCAAGTCACTTTACTCGTACCGTAATGCATGATCCCGTGACCAGACACTTGGTCACTTTGAGCTCATTATGATGATGCATTACCGAGTGGGCCCAGAGATACCTCTCCGTCATACGGAGTGACAAATCCCAGTCTCGATCTGTGTCAACCCAACAGACACTTTCGGAGATACCCGTAGTATACCTTTATAGTCACCCAGTTACGTTGTGACGTTTGGTACACCCAAAGCACCCCTACGGTATCCGGGAGTTACACGATCTCATGATCTAAGGAAAAGATACTTGACATTGGAAAAAGCTCTAGCAAAACGAACTACACGATCTTGTGCTATGCTTAGGATTGGGTCTTGTCCGTCACATCATTCTCCCAATGATGTGATCTCGTTATCAACGACATCCAATGCCCATAGTCAGGAAACCATGACTATCAGTTAATCAACGAGCTAGTCAACTAGAGGCTTACTAGGGACATATTGGTGTCTATGTATTCACACATGTATTACGATTTCCGGATAACACAATTAAAGCATGAATAAAAGACAATTATCATGAACAAGGAAATATAATAATAATCCTTTTATTATTGCCTCTAGGGCATATTTCCAACATTAACATCACATAACTAGCCTATGTTGAAGTCCTTAGCTAGAACCCGACTTCATCAAGGATGTACTCAACATCGGTAAAGCACTCTCATGCTCCAAATAGAGGCCCTGCTTTAGTCTCAGTGAAGCACCCTCACACCCCGGGTGAAGGACCCGCTCGGGCTTGATGAAGCACCCTCACGCTCTATGTGAAGGCCCTACTCAGCCGTGGTGAAACTCTAGGAAAAGATTTCGCTCATCCTCATACTCCAATTAATGCTCTAGTGCACTGAAGGCATCATCATATCGCTAAGTCGCAATATTGCAAGCCTAGCTCACCGAAAAGGGATTCTGCTCCTCCTCACACTCCAGTTAAAGCTCTCGTCGGTCATGGAAGAGGCTTAGGACCGAGCCAATGTGCCCTAGGCTCTCCCATTGGACTGCATAATCAAGTTGCATCTCAACCTTGGTTCCATTCCTAGGACTAGGTAGAAATTGTTGTAGTGTAGACAACATGTGAGCAAATGGTATCTCGTCGTTAGTGCTTGCGGAAATAAAGTCAGTGAGGGTGTGTGTACAACCTTATGGGAAGGCTATCCAACAACGAGACAAGGTTGACACATTGATTTATTTTGAACGGGTTCGGTCACCTCGTGGGAGCGTGGCTTAATCCTGTGTTAGGAGAGGCGGCAAAGGGAGTGTCTCAACTAGTAGATGAGATCCATGGTAGAGTTGTCTTGGAATTCCCCACGATGAGAGAAATGCTCAACTAGTGAATTGAGTCGAAGACAAATCCACCTAAAATCTCACATTGCCTTGACGATATTCGAGCCTCGCGAGGTGCCTTAGATACGTCCCGAACCTTAAAGCTCTTCTCAGGTCACTTGGAGGCCCCTCCCCTCGAGCTCTGTTCAAGTGAGAGGAACGGTTATACGCCCCTTCGGTGAGAGAAATATTGTAAAACCATCTTAGTTCCTCATGCCCTAGAGAATAATATACAATAGACCCTATGACATATTATTGTAAGTCCTATATGGAATATTCTTGTAAGTACTTATGGCATATTCTTGTAAGTTTACCCAAATATCCTTTAGTCATGTGAAGAAGACCAAGGGCATCACCGTAATCTGTATATGAACACGGGATGTAAATATGTTAAACTTTTCCAATAAATAGAGGCGCCCCTTATACCCAAGGGGGGCCTTTTATCTTCTCAAGACACTTTCTCCTTTCTTATGTCCTTGTCCCTCTTCACCTCCTTAGTGAAACTAGGTCTCACACTTCATCCCCTCTTGCATTGTCCTTTCACATCCTAGGTTGATCAACGTCACATTTGGATGACCCTCAAACCATGCGCAAGTCGAGGTCACGTGAAGTGCATGAATCCTCCTTCCTCTAGGTGAACGCAAGTCTCCTTAAGTTCTCGTAGTCATACGAAGGTAGCCTCATGGGAGCAAGGCTTGCAAGGTTGTCACACTCGACTCCCAAACACACACTCATAGTCGGTTCACATAATCAAATTTGAGTGTCACAAATTCATTGTTTAGGTTTTCCTCGCTAACAAAATGGAACCATGGTTGGAAGAAATGGCACAACATAGACTACACATTATTTGGCAATGGGACCGGAGAGAGTCCCATTTCGGAGAGAGGTTAAGACTGGGAATCTTTGGTAGACCCATAGAGTTTCTGCTCCAACCACACATGTCATTTCATTTCCACCTCGTGATAGGAGCCATGTCGAATACAATGTCGCAAAATACTGCAAAGCACCGCAAAGAATTGCAAAGTATCATGTTTGAATTTTTTCCCCACAACACTATTCCTTTAAAATGGATGGCATCCTGGAGTAGAGCAGTGGCCCCATGGAGTTTTAAAAAATTACTCTAATGGTGACTTAGGAGAGAGAAAATCAGAAAAATACAAATATTCAAAAAAGGAAAATGTAAAGAGAAACAAGAAAAACGAGTATGCCTAGGTCTATTTTTAATGAGGAGCTACAGTTTACTACAAAAGGACACATGACAATGGATATGGTATGGTGCGGGTACAATAACCCAATACCCATATCCATGACTTGCATGGGCATACAATCCTACTCCTGCCCTAGCCATCGGGCACAAACCATGCTCATGCCCATCCCCAGTAGGTATCCATGCCTGATGGGTACTCATCAGGCACATCAACACATCATTGTAGAGAATGGTGTAATTGCTAGGTCCATATGTGACGGAGGAACCACAACAAGTTCCTAGGGTTGGTGGAACGATGATTGAGAGGAGGATGGTGGCGGGGTATTGCAGGGGTATTGCGAGTAGAGCATGGAGAATGACCGCAGTATGACTGTCTAGTAGTGCTTCATAGTTATACAAATAATAACTTAGTTCTATGCCCTACCATGACTAGTCAGGTAGGATTCAGGCATAACCAAAAGTGTCCATGCCCTACCATGACTAGTCAAGTAGGGTTTGTGCTGTTGTGCATGCCCATGGGCACATATATGTGCTTATACTCTACCTATGTGGATCGGGTACCCATGGGTAAAATTGTCATCCTTCACACACCTCGCTTTAACTATAAGGCTCAACTCAAATTTCTTTAATAGCATAGCACTTATGCAAGGATTTGGGTAATCACCTTTTTGTCGGTCCACCAAATTACTCTAATTAAGTACTCTATGATGCCTTAATATTGTATTAGTTTTAGAAAATATATGTAGGGAAAATGTATGTACTCCCTCCGTTCCATAATTCTTGTCGTGGTTTTAGTTCAATTTATGTAATTATTTTACCTTTTCAAGGCAATAAAATACTTTATGATATAGGAGTATTTTTTAACTACTCCCTCGTTCACTATTATAAGATTCTTTCTGATTTGAATGTATATAGACATATTTTAGTGTGTTTGTTCACTGATTTCAGTTCGTATGTAGTCCATATTGAAATATCCAAAACATCTTATATTTGTGAACAGAGGGAGTACCACATTTTACCCTTTCAGGCAAAAGAACTGACAAATCCTGGCAAATTCTGCCCCATCCATACAAGTCCTAGCAACAAAATCTGAAGTTATCTGAAATTTGCATATGCTGAAAGCGGTTATATCCATTTCAGTCAACAACACGCACAGATCGCTGTAGGCAGATTCAGCAAACCTGCAGTAAGCACGCAGCCCTCCCAGATCGCCCAAATGTTTGATGTAAACCTCTGCAGCAGCTAAAAATAAAAGCACATACCAAATTGATTCCCTGTGCAAAACATTCTCCTTCTGAACGAATATTACACTACACATTACATCACGTTACAGGAAAACATAGACAGAATACCTCTGCAGCAGAAAAGCATACGTCCTACCAAAACCAGGCAAATCAAAATAGCCAATTATCTATATCCTCCTCCCAGTCCCACATCACAAGCAGCGTTTAGATGTGCAACACGCTCATATCCAGCTCCCCGCTCTCAAGAACCTCCCTAACCTTCTTGTCACACTCATCTTCTTCGTCAGTCTGTTCCGGTACACTGACCTTCGCGTTCTTTTCCTCATCATCCGATAACTCGTCCGCGTAGCCATAGCCTGATGTGCTTGATCTTGGCTTCTTCCTTGCGTCTTGCACAATCTCCATGATCTCTTGGGTTGTTTGCTTCGAGAAAGAAGGCACGCTGCTGCTCCTCTCGTAGTAGTCTGCTTGCGCTTCCTCTGTGAGCTCCCGCGGCAAGTTCTTCAAGAACCATGGGTGGCTCTTTATCTCCTTCATTGTGATTCTCTATAGAAGATATAAAAAATGTCACATCAAAGCGGATTCACTCATGGACACGTCGATCTTGCAATCTGGAGAGTTGGGACCAGTACCTTCGTTGGATTGCTCACAAAGATAAGAGAAATGAGCTGTCTGCAATCAGCAGATATGAGAATATTGTCTGGGATGGTATAGTCGACTGCTGCTATCCGCTGCAAACAAAGATAAGCGATCGGCATTTGTGATTGTAAATTTTGGGTGGCGAAAGAACTTCTATAGGACTAGGCTATCACCTGAATGATCTTCTTAATATTCTTGGGGTCATCCGGGTCTTCAAATGGGTAGGCTCCCACAAGCATGACATAGAGAGTCACCCCACAGGACCATACATCTGCCATCTGCACTACCAAAATACACTTGTCAGCATTCAGTTACACCCTGTACTACTAAATATGTTTATCGATTGGATGACCTTCACCCACTTCCCTCTTCTTATTCTAAAGCCGTTTATGGAACTATGAATCAAGAGATCGTTGTACAGTACATCAGATTAATATGGCGTGGCCTCTTTCTCATTTTTTTTAAACGGAGGCAAGGCCTCTTTCTCATTTGGCAATCTGTAAAACAAAACAGTCTAAGAGAAGACAGCAATAAACTGATTTTGGTCAACAAAGATAGGATCTACAGAACAATGATGAAAGAATGGTATCAATTTTTTTAAACGAAGGCAAAAGATTTGCCGCATATATTAAATAAGAGGAGAGCAGAGTTTGTTTGTGTTACAACATCATTTCTTCAGGAACAGAGTGAGTGAAGTGTGAACTCCAGCTTATCACAATTCACATCTTGAGTCTCTTTTCTGTACGAAAATCAGGCCATGCACTACTAACCGGATGGAGGGTGTTGGATAAAAATTCAAACAATCCATTAAATTTTGCAGAACGCACAAGAACTTAGCAAGATAATTCCTAGTCTCTTGATAATAAATATTGCAGATATTGTATGATTACCCAGCAGTAGCTACTAACAGGGTGTTCAATCAAATAACTATATGTGCAGCTATGTTCATCAATGAAAATCAATAATGTTGATGAATACACATTCTTTGCAAAGGGAATACCAATTGGCCAAACTAATTCTGTTCTCAAAGGGGTGCCAAAGTCTGAATAAAAGTGGCAAAACAGGGTGATTTTTCCACAATTGTATGAAATGGTGAAAATAGTTTTCCTGAATGGGGGGTTAGTGGCGATTACTTGCCAATTTTACTTTCCCCAAAACCGGCATCTTCCATGAGCCAAGTCCCTTCCTCGCATGATATTAATGTTGAATCGAATTCTCCATAATCAAGACACAAAACTGTGGGCTGTCAGATTCAACTTCCTTCAAAAACTCGAAGCCGTAAACGCAAGCACATCCTTTACCGTATCCTATCGCAGTGTTGTACAATTTTTTATGTAGGAACTTCCAACCTTTGCCACCTAAAAGAGTTTGGTAAAACTTCTACTCCTAAATTATGGTGCTCAGCCAAACAACACTTCAGGTTTGCTTTGCGTGGCAACTCATCCTTTAAGTGATGCAGTATGTCAACATCATGTAGTTATGTGCATCATCGTGAAAGGAAGAACCTTAAGTGGCGCGCTCTTACCAGATGTGCTTACAAAGGTCAGAAACATAAAACACATGTCATATATAAATAAGAGATTCTTTTAGGCTACCTTCCCATCATATTCCTGGCGACGAAGAACTTCCGGTGCAATGTATGCCGGCGTCCCCACCGCAGATTTGGGCCTTGAATGTAGTACTGAAGACTGTCACAAAATGGCGAAGAGTTCATTTTTTAACAGCAAACAACAAATAGTTATTCTTACGCAAACTTACAGAAACATGACAGCAGGATTTACAAGGCGTGGACCACCCACTCCACTCTTATGAGAATTGGCAACCAACCTTGGAGTACCCAAAATCGCATATCTTGAGCCGGGGAGCCGGGCTACCATCCAGGAGAACATTCTCCAGCTTCAAATCTCTATGGCATATTTGCTGGCAAGCAGTAAAGTGATTGCAACATTTAGCATATTTTCAGGCCCACTCACATTTATTTGAAAAATCACGCTGGCACTTTCTACTCAGGGGAATGATGTGAACTGTAACTTGCTTGTTGTCCAGCTAATATAAGAGAGTAATTTATTGCTTCTGCATACCATGTGATGGCAGTAGCTTACGCCGCAGATCAGCTGCTGGAAGAAATATCTGGCCTGCAGTAATAAGCAGAGGAAAGAAAGAAAAAAACACAAAACAGTAAATTGACTCTGGATTTCGTACTTCTGCTGAGGAAAGAAGACCAAGACGATGGTTGTAAATTGTGACCTCGTCCTCGCTAAACCGGCCGCGATCGACGATTCGATCAAAGAGCTCGCCACCCGCCGCGTACTCCATCACGATTGCAAGGTGTGTCGGTGTCAGGATCACCTGTCGAAAAATTTCCAATGTAAGCACCCGCGATTTTCACTTTGAAATAGGAAACGAAACACCATGGTGCCAAACAAGTGCAGAAAAACTTCAGACTCGGAAATTCCCAATAAGTTACATATCCACGCCACGCGCCCGTCCAAACTCTAATAAAGCATGTGAAAACACATTCACTACACGTCACCGGAGGAGGAAATGTTTCCCTACAGAACAGCCAATTAAACCCAAGAGGACAAACACAATGAATAACCGATTTTTTTACAGCTGGTCGCTCCGTTTCCGGATGAGAAGGCGCACCTCTATGAACTGGATGATGTTGGGGTGCCGGAGCGAGCGGTGGTTGACGATCTCCCGGTACACATTCTCGTCAATCTGCGGCCAGGCATCAGATATTCAGACCCAATTTGGAGCGCGCAGAAGGAACCACGGACAGGAGAGCAACACAAATCGATATAAAAAAAATGAGGAGCGGAGGAGCCCGACCCGGTGGCCGCGCTCGATGAGCTTGACGGCGACGAGCCCGTCGTTCTCGCGGTGGCGCATCAGCCGGGCCACCCCGAAGTTTCCCGACCCGATGTCCCGCACCTCCTCGTACTTGTCCATCCCGGTGAGGGGCGCGGCTGTAGCCGTCGGCGTCGTCATCGCCGCCGGTGCGGGGAGCCGAGGAGGCGAGGAGGGGCGGGGGACGGCGGGGCAGCTCGACGGATCGACCGGCGGGTAACAGGTGGCGGTGTGGTCTGTGGCGCCTGCGTCGCTTTCCGGCCTGGCGCTCGCTCTGTGCGTCTCGTGCGTGCGCTCGCCGGGTATATATAGACGCGCGTCGTGTGCGCGTCCGACTGTACCCGAGATTCCGAGACTGGCTGTGACCTGTGACTGTATCCGTACCGTATTCCTTTCAAGATTTTTATAGTTTGTGTTTCAACAATCCTTTTCCTGCTGCAGCTCCGCAAAAAGGCTTCAACAGTAGACTGCAGATGGTTCGAGAAGATGATATAATGTTATCCCGGCTTATAGTAGTCTTTATTTTTAAAGACTTGCTAATCCTAAGTTGCGTGAAACTAATTTTTGGATCAGTCGATTCCTCGATGCATGCCCGAACCCTATCATGTGAGGACGCGGCGTCGCACGCGAAGGGGAGGCGTAGGTTTGACATGTGTGGATGGGGGTGCTTGCCAACGTCGGAGAAGGGGGCTTTAGAGGGATGGCCGGAACGGCGATAGCATGGCGGAGGCGGCGGCTCAAGCAAGACGGAGCGGCGCACGACGGGCACACGCCGACCGCGGGAGGTGGTGGCAGGCGGTTTGAACTAGGTTGTAGGGTGGTTGGAGGAACTAGGTGGGAGGAAGAAGATGAACGGTGTGGTAAAAAAAATCGACTCGTTTGCATCTTTATTAGGCAAAATTGATGTTTAGGCGATCCATTAAAGTGTTGCAGTTTTACCTAAATAGTCAATTAAAAAGTAGAAGGCACTACTGCATTTAGAAATACAACAATCACATAGTTTTCTAGAGTATAATAATAGTGTTTCCCTCACTGACTTTGAAACGCAGATTGTTTCTTCAAATAATCCGATATTTTCAAGAAAATTGAGTCTATTTCCAATCCTAAAACTATGGTCATTGATCAGACGACTTGAACATTGGACTGTGCAATTGTCTGTATTAAACCCTTAACTTTTCAAAACCCATTTAAATTGGCCCCTCATCGAATTGTAGCTTTGCATTAAGGGTTTCAAATTGTGCCAAGGAAAATCATGGATGTAGAACTCAAGATATTATCCCCGCAAAAAAAAGAACTCAAGATATTATAATATAACAAATGAGTATAAGTGCAATGTGTGCATCAATGAGCAAATTTAAATAATTTATTTTTTATTTCATTATTTTCGTAATCCAGTTTGACAAAAGGTTAAAGAATAGATGTAGATAGCTCGACGATATAATATAAAGTTATTCTTGATTACTCCTCATTCTTATATTTAAAGAGTTGTTGCAATCACCTAAACAATCAGTAAAAAGTAGAATTTGCAAATAGCTTTATCACAGAATTTTCTAAAATATGATGGTGAATCTCCTTCTTGGCTTTGAAACGCGGATCATTTCTTCAATCAAATGTTTTTTTTTTCTAATAAACAAGTCCATTTTCAATCCCAAAACAGCGCCCCATGGTCCGATGACTTGAACCTTGAACTATGCAACTGCCTATATTCAATCTCCAACTTTTGAAAATCATTTAAATTGGACCCTAATCCCGTATAGATAATTGATTTGCATTTGGGTGTTCCAAATAATGTGAAAAATCACATATGCAAGTACTCAAGATATTTAATCTTTGGCATTTAATTAAGATACAGATATGCAAAACCATGAACAATTTTCTCTTTTTTCTATAATGGATATTTATTGTTTTCTGCATGAATTCCCATTTCTCAATTTTGTGGATTCCTTATGTTTATGTTTTTCCTAAACATTTACTTTTCAGAAGACTTTACTTAAAATTTCAGGGTGCAAACCCACCCTGAACAGACATACTAGTGCCCCTTTGGTACACATGATTTCTCAAACAACAAAAATAGGAATAAAATGCAGGATTTAGGCGTCTTTGATTCGGGGAATTCTCAAAATGCAGGACATGTCCTATAAAAAATCCTTTAGGGTTGGAATACCGCATAAATTTAGATCAAAGAGTGTTTGATACCACATAAAAAAAATAAAGGAATTGAACAGAGTGACTTGAGTGAATGGAAAATCC
>NC_057794.1:466535598-466536381 GCF_018294505.1 Triticum aestivum
AAGTTTTTCTAAGGATTACATTCATGTGAATCAACAACCTACATAGGACAGATTCCCAAGGACCGAAATCCTTAAAAAAAATGCATGGAATTCCTTTGAATAAAGTGAGCCCTTACAATGTTGTGACCACACGAAATCCTACAAGATTGCATTTGCATCGAGGATTGTTTGATTGCACCACTAAAAATGAAAGGATTCTATCCAAGAGGTATGTGTGAATGTGAAATTTCCTTTGGAACGTAATGTATGAAATCCTATAGAAAAAAACTCTGTATGATCTGATCATATGATTCAAACAGCCAGGATGGAAAAACTTCCTAAGGATTTCAACCCTTCAAATTTTGTATGAAAATCCCGTGAATCAAAGATGCACTAAGGTTTGAAAAAATGATTCGTCTCCCAAGGTACGAGAAATTATGAAGAATTCACTAGTACAAGATAGAGAAAATTCCTTATTTGACACTGTCTTAAAATTTGGTTCCTTATTTGACACTGAAAAAGTTTTTCTTCCCTATTTGACACTAGTCCTAAATTTTATTCCCTATACGACACTTCCGTCCATTTTGAGTCTAAATGACACCTAAAAAAACGATTTTGCCCCTCATGCGGTATGTGTGTACGCGCGTGTGTGCTGTTGCGTGTGTGCTGCTGCTGCATGTGTGCCGCTGCGTGTGTGTTTGCTACTGCGTGTGTATGTGCGCGCGCGCGTGTGTGCTGTTGCGTGCCTATGTGCTGCCTACGTGTGTGCTGCTGTTGCTGCGTGTGTGTGTGTGTGTGTGTGTG
>NC_057794.1:466536779-466550602 GCF_018294505.1 Triticum aestivum
CCACACACACACACATACCACATGAGGGGCAAAAGAATCTTTTCAGATGTCATTTAGGCTCAAAATGAATGGAAATGTCATATAGGGAATAAAATTTAGAACTTGTGTCAAATAGGAAAGATTTTTTTTCCAATATCAAATAAGGAAGCAGATTTTAAGATAGTGTCAAATAAGGAATTTTCTCTACAAGATATGGTAGAAATGTGAGAGCTGATATATTCACCAATAGATGTAATTGTTTATATCTCAACGTGAAACACAAGAGATAAATGCATTTAGAGTTTGCATATTTACAAGGTACCTAGAGATTTATTTGTTCAATGATTTTTTATGGTTATAATTTCATCTTTTCGCTTGCATACGAATGTTCACATTTTGTTGTAAAAGCAACTCTAGCAGACCCCGCATCCCGCCAGCCCACAAAACTCGTTTGCAGTTCACGCAAAACCGCTTTTGCGGGCCGGCGCGTGCTGGCACAGATGCAGACCCCTCAAACGGATCCGTAAAAACAATATTAGCAGAATATGCTTTTTTACGGGTCGACTATGCGGGTTCTGCTCGAACACCACCGTGACGACCCGCAAATAGATAAACTGCAAATCTCGCATTTGACATAGGATTTCACAAACAAGTTCAAATTCAAACGACATAAACAGTTTTACGCGCAAATAGAAGGCAAGTTCATTACGACTAACGCAAAAGAGGGCCCTGCAAAAGGTTTGCGCCCATGTCCGGCATCATCTCGATCGATCTTCACTCCGCGCCATTGAGTCCACCTTGGAGTTCATCGGCGCCATCGAATCCACCTCCGGCGCTTGTTCCAACTCCCGCACCGAAATCATCCACATTGCCACCATATGGAGCAGAGAAAACATCACTGGAACTGTAGCACGGACCGGCCGACGCCACCATTCTTCTCTTCAAGATTTCTCTCCTTGCCATATCATGCCATGTTTTGGTGAGGTCGTCCATGTCATTGCGGTTCATTGACATGATCTTGTTCTCTTCGGCGAGCAACATGGACATAGATTTGTTTTCGGCGGCGCGTGCTCTTCTCTCCTCGATGGCAGCTTTGCGCAACCCCTTTTCCTTGAGCAACTGCCACTTTTCTTGCTTCTCCTTCGCCTTCTTCTCGGCCAACTCTTTCTTGATCTCCAACGATTTCAACAACATCGACTCATTGGATTGCACCATGGCATCAATCTTCTCCCTCAAGCTTGATGCTTCTTGCTCTCTCTTCATCTTCTCCTTGGTCTTCTTGTCGCCATCGGGCTTGTGCAAATTTCTTGGGCCATCATCATCCTCATCTTCATCCATGTTTGTAAGTGAGCCTCTCTTTGGTGGGGATTCTTTGTCAATCAACTTCCACTTCTCGCACTTTTGGAGCAACTCTCAACAATGCTCTAGTTTGAAAAATTTGCCTTCCGAAGCTTCCATGTCCTTGTATCTATGTTGAGCAATCTTGTCCTACACAATGTGAACAAAGTGATCCAATCATTTCCCATGATGCAATATGATGATGCACAATTTCAACAAAGGCAAAACAAACTCACATAGTCGGACTCCACGGTGCCACTTGGAGGTGCATTGCGTACTTGCTCCAAGCAAGCTGCACATAGGCTTGATATTCTCCCAACGCCCTTGAAGCGACCGAAATGTGCGTGGAGTCCTATTGGGATGCTTTGCCATAATGCGGAAGTATTGATCTTCGATCGTTTGCCAATATCTCTTGGAAGTTTGAGAAGTACACGTGCATGCATCAAGAGACACCGCATTCCATGCTTGAATCAAAGCTTGATCTTCCAAGAGCGTGTAGTTCTTCGATCTTATGCTTTTCCCAGATTTTGCTTGTGATTGCTCAAACGCTTCCGCTTTGATCTCCAATTCGTCTGCACAACCATGATCATCCACGCCGCCCTCCGTTTCATTATAGTCGAATGGTTCGAAAGGGGCTTGATCAATGTCAACCGTGTTTGTGTCCAACAAATTCACGAACTCGGTTGTTGCATTGTTCGAACCACCGCTATAGCGAACGATAACAAGTCACGCGCTATCGAGAATAATGACGAAAAATGAAAGGGAATCGCCAAGACCGAAGACGCATACCTTCCGGCCATTTCGTCGAACACCTCGCTCGCGGGGGGAGCGGCACCGTGGAGCGGCATCGCCGGAGCACCTCCTTGCGGCGGGATGGAGCGAGAGGTTGAAGAAGGTGGCTTCTTTGTGTTGGGGAACGTAGTAATTTCAAAAATATCCTACGCACACGCAAGATCATGGTGATGCATAGCAACGAGAGGGGAGAGTGTTGTCCACGTACCCTCGTAGACCAAAAGCGGAACCGTTAGCACAACGCGGTTGATGTAGTCGTACATCTTCACGATCCTTCCGACCAAGTATCGAACGCACGGCACCTCCGAGTTCTACACACGTTCAACTCGATGACGTCCCTCAAACTCCGATCCAGCCGAGTGTTGAAGGAGAGTTTCGTCAGCACGATGGCGTGGTGATGATGATGATGTTCTACCAACGCAGGGCTTCACCTAAGCACCACTATGATATGACCGAGGTGGATTATGGTGGAGGGGGACACCGCACACGGCTAAGAGATCAAGCGATCAATTGTTGTGTCTTTGGGGTGCCCCCTGCCCCCGTATAAAAAGGAGTGGAGGAGGGGGAGGGCCGGCCCTCTCTATGGCGCGCCCTAGGGGAGTCCTACTCCCACCGGGAGTAGGATTCCCCCTTTCCTAGTAGAACTAGGAGCCCTTCCATGTAGTTGGAGTAGGAGGGAAGGAAAGGGAAGGGAAAAGAAGAAGGAAGGAAGGGGGCGACCCCCTCCCTAGTCCAATTCGGACCAGCCCATGGGGAGGGGTGTGGCCACCCTTTGAGGCCTTTCTCTCCTTTCCCGTATGGCCCATTAAGGCCCAATACGAATTCCCGTAACTCCCCGGTACTCCCGAAAATACCCGAATCACTCGGAACCTTTCCGATGTCCGAATATAGTCGTCCAATATATTGATCTTTACGTCTCGACCATTTCAAGACTCCTCGTCATGTCCCCGATCTCATACGGGACTCCGAACTCCTTTGGTACATCAAAACACATAAACTCATAATATAACCGTCATCGAACTTTAAGCGTGCAGACCCTACGGGTTCGAGAACTATGTATACATGACCGAGACACGTCTCCGGTCAATAACCAATAGCGGAACCTAGATGCTCATATTGGCTCCTACATATTCTACGAAGGTCTTTATCGGTCAAACCGCATAACAACATACGTTGTTCCCTTTGCCATCGGTATGTTACTTGCCCGAGATTCGATCGTCGGTATCTCAATACCTAGTTCAATCTCGTTACCGGCAAGTCTCTTTACTCGTTCCGTAACACATCATCCCGCAACTAACTCATTAGTTGCAATGCTTATAGTGATGTGCATTACCGAGTGGGTCCAGAGATACCTCTTCGACAATCGGAGTGACAAATCATAATCTCGAAGTACGCCAACCCAACAATTACCTTCGGAGACACCTGTAGAGCACCTTTGTAATCACCCAGTTACGTTGTGACGTTTGGTAGCACACAAAGTGTTCCTTCGGTAAACGGGAGTTGCATAATCTCATAGTCATAGGAACATGTATAAGTCATGAAGAAAGCAATAGCAACAAACTAAACGATCAAGTGCTATGCTAACGGAATGGGTCAAGTCAATCACATCATTCTCTAATGATGTGATCCCGTTAATCATATGACAACTCATGTCTATGGCTAGGAAACTTAACCATCTTTGATTCAACGAGCTAGTCAAGTAGAAGCATACTAGTGACATACTGTTTGTCTATGTATTCACACATGTATTATGTTTCCCGTTAATACAATTCTAGCATGAATAATAAGCATTTATCATGATATAAGGAAATAAATAATAACTTTATTATTGCCTCTAGGGCATATTTCCTTCAGTCTCCCACGTGCACTAGACTCAATAATCTAGTTCACATCGCCATGTGATTTAACATCAATAGTTCACATCACCATGTGATTAACACCCATAGTTCACATCGTCATATGACCAACACCCAAAGGGTTTACTAGAGTCAATAATCTAGTTCACATCGCTATGTGATTATTACCCAAAGAGTACTAAGGTGTGATCATGTTTTGCTTGTGAGGGAAGTTTAGTCAACGGGTCTGCTACATTCAGATCCGTATGTATTTTGCAAATTTCTATGTCAACAATGCTCTGCACGGAGCTACTCTAGCTAATTGCTCCCACTTTCAATATGTATCCAGATTGAGACTTTGAGTCATCCGGATCAGTGTCAAAACTTGCATTGACGTAACCCTTTACGACGAACCTTTTGTCACCTCCATAATCGAGAAACATATCCTTATTCCACTAAGGATAATTTTGACCAATGTCCAGTGATCTACTCCTAGATCACTATTGTACTCCCTTGCCAAACTCAGGGCGGGGTATACAATAGGTCTGGTACACAGCATGCCATACTTTATAGAACCTATGGCTGAGGCATATGGAATGACTTTCATTCTCTCTCTATCTTCTGCCGTGGTCGGGTTTTGAGTCTTACTCAACTTCACACCTTGTAACACAGGCAAGAACTCCTTCTTTGAGTGTTCCATTTTGAACTACTTCAAAATCTTGTCAAGATATGTACTCATTGAAAAACTTATCAAGCGTCTTGATCTATCTCTATAGATCTTGATGCTCAATATGTAAGCAGCCTCACCGAGGACTTTCTTTGAAAAACTCCTTTCAAACATTCCTTTATGCTTTGCAGAATAATTCTACATTATCTCCGATCAACAATATGTCATTCACATATACTTATCAGAAATGCTGTAGTGCTCCCACTCACTTTCTTGTAAATACATGCTTCACCACAAGTCTGTATAAAACTATATGCTTTGATCAACTTATCAAAGTGTATATTCCAACTCCGAGATGCTTGCATCAGTCCATAGATGGATCGCTGGAGCTTGCATACTTTGTTAGTACCTTTAGGATTGACAAAACCTTCTGGTTTCATTATATACAACTCTTCTTTAATAAATCCATTAAGGAATGCAGTTTTGTTTATCCATTTGCCAGATTTCATAAAATGCGGCAATTGCTAACATGATTCGGACAGACTTAAGCATAGATACGAGTAAGAAACTCTCATCGTAGTCAACACCTTGAACTTGTTGAAAACCTTTTTGCGACAATTCTAGCTTTGTAGATAGTAACACTACTATCAGCGTCCGTCTTCCTCTTGAAGATCCATTTAATCTCAATGGCTCGCCGATCAATGGGCAAGTCAATCAAAGTCCATACTTTGTTCTCATACATGGATCTCATCTCAGATTTCATGGCCTCAAGCCATTTTGCGGAATCTGGGCTCATCATCGCTTCCTCATAGTTCGTAGGCTCGTCATGGTCAAGTAACATGACCTCCAGAACAGGATTACCGTACCACTCTGGTGCGGATCTCACTCTGGTTTACCTACGAGGGTCGGTAGCAACTTGATCTGAAGTCACATGATCATCATCATTAGCTTCCTCGCTAATTGGTGTAGTAGTCACAGGAACATATTTCTGTGATGAACTACTTTCCAATAAGGGAGAAGGTACAGTTACCTCATCAAGTTCTATTTTCCTCCCACTCACTTCTTTCGAGATAAACTCCTTCTCTAGAAAGGATCCATTCTCAGGAACGAATATCTTGCCTTCGGATCTGTGATAGAAGGTGTATCCAACATTTTCTTTTGGATATCCTATGAAGACGCACTTCTCCGATTTGGGTTTGAGCTTATCAGGTTGAAACTTTTTCACATAAGCATTACAACCTCAAACTTTAAGAAACGACAGCTTAGGTTTCTTGCCAAACCATAGTTCATATTGTGTCGTCTCAACGGATTTAGATGGTGCCCTATTTAACGTGAATGCAGCTGTCTCTAATGCATAACCCCAAAATGATAGTGGTAGATCGGTAAGAGACATCATAGATCGCACCATATCCAATAAAGTACGGTTATGACGTTTAGACACACCATTACACTGTGGTGTTCCAGGTGGCGTGAGTAGTGAAACTATTTCACATTGTTTTAACTGAAGGCCAAACTCTTAACTCAAATATTTTACCTCTGCGATCATATCGTAGAAACTTTTATTTTCTTGTTACGATGATTCTCCACTTCACTCTGAAATTATTTGAACTTTTCAAATGTTTCAGACTTGTGTTTCATTATGTAGATATACCCATATCTTCTCAAATCATCTGTGAAGGTCAGAAAATAACGATACTTGCCGTGAGCCTTAACACTCATCGGACCGCATACATCAGTATGTATTATTTCCAATAAGTCAGTTGCTCGCTCCATTGCTCCGGAGAACGGAGTCTTAGTCATCTTGCCCATGAGGCATGGTTCGCAAGCATCAAGTGATTCATAATCAAGTGATTCCAAAAGTCCATCAGCATGGAGTTTTTTCACGCGCTTTACACCAGTATGACCTAAACGGCAGTGCCACAAATAAGTTGCACTATCATTATTAACTTTGCATCTTTTGGTTTCAATATTATGAATATGTGTATCACTACGATCGAGATCCAACGAACCATTTTCATTGGGTGTATAACCATATAAGGTTTTATTCATGCAAACAGAACAACAATTTATTCTCTTACTTAAATGAATAACCGTATTGCAATAAACATGATCAAATCATATTCATGCTCAACGCAAACACCAAATAACACTTATTTAGGTTCAACACTAATCTCGAAAGTATAGGGAGTGTGCGATGATGATCATATCAATCTTGGAACCACTTCCAACACACATCATCACTTCACCCTTAACTAGTCTCTGTTCATTCTACAACTCCCGTTTCGAGTTACTACTCTTAGCAACTGAACCAGTATAAAATACCGAGGGGTTGCTACGAACACTAGTAAAATACACATCAATAATATGTATATCAAATATACCTTTGTTTACTTTGACATCCTTCTTATCCGCCAAATACTTGGGGCAGTTCCGCTTCCAGTGACCAGTCCCTTTGCAGTAGAAGCACTTAGTCTCAGGCCTAGAACCAAACTTGGGCTTCTTCACTTGAGAAGCAACTTGCTTGCCGTTCTTTTTGAAGTTCCCCTTCTTCCCTTTGCCCTTTTCTTGAAACTAGTGGTCTTGTCTACCATCAACACTTGATATTTTTCTTGATTTCTACCTTCGTTGATTTCAGCATTACGAAGAGCTTGGGAATCGTTTCCGTTATCCCTTGCATATCATAGTTCATCACGAAGTTCTACTAACTTGGTAATGGTGACTAGAGAATTCTGTCAATCACTATCTTATCTGGAAGATTAACTCCCACTTGATTCAAGCGATTGTAGTACCCAGACAATCTGAGCACATGCTCACTGCTTGAGCTATTCTCCTCCATCTTTTTAGTTATAGAACTTGTTGGAGACTTCATATCTCTCAACTAGGGTATTTGCTTGAAATATTAACTTCAACTCCTGGAACATCTCATATGGTCCATGACATTCAAAACGTCTTTGAAGTCCCGATTCTAAGCCGTTAAGCATGGTGCACTAAACTATCAAGTAGTCATCATATTGAACTAGCCAAATGTTCATAACGTCTGCCTCTACTCCTGCAATAGGTCTGCCACCTAGCGGTGCATCAAAGATATAATTCTTCTGTGCAGCAATGAGGATAATCCTCAGATCACGGATCCAATCCGCATCATTACTACTAACATTTTTCAACATAATTTTTCTCTAGGAACACAATAAACTGGGAGCAACATCGCGAGCTATTAATTTACAACATAGATATGCTAATACTATCAGGACTAGGTTCATGATAAATTAAAGTTCAATTAATAATATTACTTAAGAACTCCCACTTAGACAGACATCTCTCTAATCTTTTAAGTGATCACGTGATCCATATCAACTAACCCATGTCCGATCATCACGTGAGATGGAGTAGTTTCAATGGTGAACATCACTATGTTGATCATATCTACTATATGATTCGCGCTCGACCTTTCGGTCTCCGTGTTCCGAGGCCATATCTGTTATATGCTAGACTCGTCAAGTTTAACCTGAGTATTCCGCGTGTGCAACTGTTTTGCACCCGTTGTATTTGAACGTAGAGCCTATCACACCCGATCATCACGTGTGTCTCAGCACGAAGAACTTTTGCAATGGTGCATACTCAGGGAGAACACTTATACCTTGATAATTTAGTGAGAGATTATCTTATAAAGCTACCGCCGAACTAAGCAAAATAAGATGTATAAAAGATAAACATCACATGCAATCATAATATGTGACATGATATGGCCATCATCATCTTGTGCCTTTGATCTCCATCTCCAAAGCATCGTCATGATCTCCATCGTCACCGGCATGACACCATGATCTCTATCATCTTGATCTATATCAATGTGTCGTCACATGGTTGTCTCGCCAACAATTGCTCTTGCAACTATTGCTATCACATAGCGATAAAGTAAAGCAATTATTTGGTGCTTGCATCTTATGCAATAGAGAGATAACCATAAGGTTTTTGCCAGTTGCCGATAACTTCAACAAAACATGATCATCTCATACAATAACTTATATCTCATCACGTCTTGACCATATCACATCACAACATGCCCTGCAAAAACAAGTTAGACGTCCTCTACTTTGTTGTTGCAAGTTTTACGTGGCTGCTACGGGCTGAGCAAGAACCGTTCTTACCTACGCATCAAAACCACAATGATAATTTGTCAAGTTGGTGTTGTTTTAACCTTCGGAAGGACCGGGCGTAGCCACACTCGGTTCAACTAAAGTTGGAGAAACTGACACCCGCCAGCCACCTGTGTGCAAAGCACGTCGGTAGAACCAGTCTCGCATAAGCGTACGCGTAATGTCGGTCCGGGCCGCTTCATCCAACAATCCGCCGAACCAAAGTGTGACATGCTGGTAAGCAGTATGACTTATATCACCCACAACTCACTTGTTTTCTACTCATGCATATTACATCAACGCATAAAACCAGGCTCGGATGCCACTGTTGGGGAACGTAGTAATTTCAAAAATATCCTACGCACACGCAAGATCATGGTGATGCATAGCAACAAGAGGGGAGAGTGTTGTCCACGTACCCTCGTAGACCAAAAGCAGAAGCGTTAGCACAACGTGGTTGATGTAGTCGTACATCTTCACGATCCGACCGATCAAGTACTGAACGCACGGCACCTCCGAGTTCTGCACACGTTCAACTCGATGACGTCCCTCGAACTCCGATCCAGCCGAGTGTTGAGGGAGAGTTTCGTCAGCACGACGGCGTGGTGATGATGATGATGTTCTACCGACGCAGGACTTCACCTAAGCACCGCTACGATATGACCGAGGTGGATTATGGTGGAGGGGGCACCGCTCACGGCTAAGAGTTCAAGAGATCAATTGTTGTGTCTTTGGGGTGCCCCCTGCCCCCGTATATAAAGGAGTGGAGGAGGGGGAGGGCTGGCCCTCTCTATGGCGCGCCCTAGGGGAGTCCTACTCCCACCGGGAGTAGGATTCCCCCTTTCCTAGTAGATCTAGGAGCCCTTCCATGTAGTTGGAGTAGGAGAGAAGGAAAGGGAAGGGAAAAGGAGAAGGAAGGAAGGGGGCGCCCCCCCTCCCTAGTCCAATTCGGACCAGCCCATGGGGAGGGGTGCGGCCACCCTTTGAGACCTTTCTCTCCTTTCCCGTATGACCCATTAAGGCCCAATACGAATTCCCGTAACTCCCCGATACTCCCGAAAATACCCGAATCACTCGAAACTTTTCCGATGTCCGAATATAGTCGTCCAATATACCGATCTTTACGTCTCAGCCATTTCGAGACTCCTCGTCATGTCCCCGATCTCATCCGGGACTCCGAACTCCTTCGGTACATTAAAACACATAAACTCATAAAATAACCGTCATCGAACTTTAAGCGTGCGGACCCTACGGGTTCGAGAACTATGTAGACATGACCGAGACACGTCTCCGGTCAATAACCAATAGCGGGACCTGGATGCTCATATTGGCTCCTACATATTCTACGAAGATCTTTATCGGTCAAACCGCATAACAACATACATTGTTCCCTTTGTCATCGGTATGTTACTTGCCCGAGATTCGATCGTCGGTATCTCAATACCTAGTTCAATCTCGTTACCGGCAAGTCTCTTTACTCGTTCCGTAACACATCATCCCGCAACCAACTCATTAGTTGCAATGCTTGCAAGGCTTATAGTGATGTGCATTACCGAGTGGGCCCTGAGATACCTCTCCGACACTCGGAGTGACAAATCATAATCTCGAAATACGCCAACCCAACAAGTACCTTCGGAGACACCTGTATAGCACCTTTGTAATCACCCAGTTACATTGTGATGTTTGGTAGCACACAAAGTGTTCCTCCGGTAAACAGGAGTTGCATAATCTCATAGTCATAGGAACATGTATAAGTCATGAAGAAAGCAATAACAACAAACTAAACGATCAATTGCTATGCTAACGGAATGGGTCAAGTCAATCACATCATTATCTAATGATGTGATCCCGTTAATCAAATGACAACTCATGTCTATGGCTAGGAAACTTAACCATCTTTGATTCAACGAGCTAGTCAGGTAGAAGCATACTAGTGACATACTGTTTGTCTATGTATTCACACATGTATTATGTTTCCGGTTAATACAATTCTAGCATGAATAATAAACATTTATCATGATATAAGGAAATAAATAATAACTTTATTATTGCCTCTAGGGCATATTTCCTTCACTTTGAAGCCGGAACCTTCCTTCGCTTTACGCCCGCGATCTTGCCGACCTTCTCCGCCGCCGGCCGGGATCGCGCTGCCGCGTTGGCGCCCGGAGCGCGGGCCATCGCGACGGGGGCGGCCGGATTCCCGCCCTGCACGACCACGTTGCCCTGCCGCTTGCGGGCAGGCGCGGCGTGGGCTTGGGCGACGGCGGCGGGGCCAACATGGCCGGCGATGAGATCCGCCCGAGGGGAAGGGTCGTGCACGACCTCAACGGTGACGGGGGACATCATGGGGTCGTCCATGGTGGCGAGGGACGGCCGGGAAGAAGCAGCCGGAGCTTGCGGAGTGGGGGCAATGGTGACGGAGGGTGCGGGGAGCGGGAAGGGCCACGCGGAAATGTCCCTCCCGCCAAATCTCGCGCGGAATAGGGGTTGAGCTCGGGTCAGCCTCCTAGCCCGTGAAGATAGAGGTTGGGGAAGAGGATTTGCCGTGCTTCGCAAAAAAATTTGCGGGCCGGGTCGGGATGCGGGGTCTGCTCGTACAGATTTCTGGCCCCGACCCGCAATTTGACGGTTATTTTACGGACCGGAGCGTTTTGCGGGGTCTGCTGCTGGAGTTGCTCTAAAGCCTGTCATCTAAAACTGGGCCAAGGTTCATACTGAGCAAGATCTGGTCTGGCAGGTACTGTTTTTCTCGTCGGGGAAGCTGGTCCACCAGAGTGTAAAAATAATAAATCTAAACCAGCAAACACTCGTTTTCCTTGCTCGGCCAGCCCATCCCTTGCAGCAGATGAACGCCAACGTGCATACACCACTGCGTCGCGTGGTCGGTTCCGAGCACGACAGAGAGCTCGAGAGAAACCAAGTTTCCGTCCCTGCTTTGTGCAGTTGAAGGTCGTTACACTTGTCACTCGACGGGTGACAGGTAGTCCTGCAGTTCATATCTACACGCTGCCGACGCGGCCGGGCCATGGACACGTTACGCGAGATGTTTGGCTGGTCAGGCAGAGGAGCTCTCCACATCGACGTACTACGCGCGGGAGCGACCCGCCGACTAGATAGAAACTACTCCTGAGAGTTTAGCAGCCAATCCAAAGTTAACATCTGTCACCAGTCACCATGCTACCCGCTGCACATCACGCCATGGGATAGTTTGCCCATCCCTGTTCCTAAAACCGGATATACCGCAGCGCGGCCAAGTAAATTTTATTCCCTCTGTTTTTTTTTACTCCGCATTTTAGGTTTGTTTAAAGTCAAACTTTATATACGTTTGACAAATTTGTGGAAAAACATATTAACAAATACACCACCAAATATGTATCATTGAATTCATCATTGCATATATTTTCACATCATATAAATTTGTTACTGTAAATGTTCATATTGTTTTCTACAAATTTGGTCAAACTTTATAAAGTTTGACTTTAGTCAAAACTAATATGCGGAGTAAATAAAAATAGAAGGAGCAGTATGTCTGAAGGCGCTTCTGTTAATCTGATAGTCTTATTTTAAGTTATTTATCTATTTTTTAGGGCTTGCATGAGATTTGCGTGCCTTTATATATATTAAGTGCGAAACAATCTGTGGTTGGATGGTTAGAGGGACAGTGGTATCCTTAGCCAACCAGGGTTCAAGTCCTGATGCTTGCATTATTTTTGGATTTATTTCAGGATTTCCGGCGACGCGCTTCCAGTGGGAGGAGACGTTCCCGTCAACGACGAGGCACCTACGGTAACTTCGTAAATCTCAAGATGATATGCCAGCTCAGTCTCTCGAAGGTGCTCATAGAGGTAGGGTGTGCGTGTGTGCGTTTATATGGATGAGTGTACGCGCGTATGTATAAGCGCTTGCGTCTGTACTATGTTAAAAAAACCAATGGTCGTTTGAAGAGATTTGGGACTTTGCGTAATTAGGTGACTCCTCAAGGTTTCTTTGCAATTTGTCAATAACTCTATAGGAGACCGTTGGATCGGAGATCCAACGGCCCAGATGCTCCCGTAGCATGGGAGCCTACAAGCTCTCCTGGAGCACCAGATATGCACTCCTCCACGTGCAAGTTTTCAATTGCGACATTGGTCTTTTAATCCCATCAACTGCTGACGCATGTGGGGTTTTTGCCCTTTGAAAACCCCCATGTTTCTCTCAAGCCACAATAGGCGCCGGGAGCATAGAATCATAAAAAAAATCGTGGGTAATTTCATTAGTGGCTTACAGCGGTATGGTAGTCGAAGTGATTTCTTTAGTAGCTGGAACATTAGCTCATAGCATCATGGACTTCAAGACATAATTACTTAGATTCGGGCTCCCTTGCGCTGCTAATATCCCTACTCCTACCTTGATTGATATGATGTCCCGGACAGTATACAATCTTGGTTACAAACAGAGGATCCAACGAGTTAATAGGCAACTCGACGAGCTATGATGAACGAAACTAGGTGAGATTGGTTTGTATCTACAGGTAACGTCTTGTCTAGATCCTGGAAGGTTGTGGGGCTTGTAAAAAATGGTCCTCTTGTATTTGGTCTTGGTTTTCTTTTATCAGGGTGGAGAGGTGGTGCTAGACTCAACGTCTTCCGTGGATGTGGTCTCTTCTTCTTTGTCAAGTTGGATAGGCTTGCCATGATTGAATACATGTGTACTTGCAAGGTATCTCCTAGAGTGTGGGTCAGACATGAAGCCATGATCTGCTTAACCCATATGGACTTTTAGGGTGTCCTTGACTATCACTCACCCAAAGTGGACCACCTCTTTAAGGCCGTGTTCGGTAATACTCCGCTCCTTCGCCAGGGAGCGGAGCGGGCGGAGCGCCCATTTGGCTGCTCTCCCAAATTACACAAGATGCCGCTCCGCTCCCACAGCGGAGTTAGGAATGGAGAGTTTCCGAACGGCCCCTAAGTTGGCAAGCATCGAATCACCAACTCCACTCTCTTGTCACACGATCGTAGGCACAAGGTGCTAGATACCAAACATCCTGGGAGAACACACTTGACATGAGAAGGTGGTTGATCGTTAGCCAACCAG
>NC_057794.1:466551008-466578556 GCF_018294505.1 Triticum aestivum
AAGGAAATCCATCATCTAGAAAGGATCCATGGGCACCAACCATGCGAAGAATTGGAATTTGAGGGGTGTCCGGGATTTCCAACTTAGACCGGCCTATCCATAGTTCCAGCTCCCCGCAAAGGATATGCGGTAGGAGGAGCATGTAGAGTGATCGTCGTTCACAGTCCAGTTCCACCTTCACCTGGTGGCCTTGACAACAAGATGAGGGGCGTGGTGATCTTCATCCGAAGAGTTATGAACTGATGGATTGCTTGGATAGAGAGTCTCCTACACATATCATGAATCTAGTGCTAGCTCGGTGGACCATCAACGACTATGGAAGTAAGGAGGGACGAGGGCTTGAAATTGTTACGAGATCTAGTGTGATTAAACTCACTCATCTACCATCAATCTATTGATTTTTCTAGAAACTTATTATGTACTCCCTCCGTCCCATAATATAAGATCATTTTGCAAGCTAAAACATCATGCAAAATGATCTTATATTATGGGACAGAGGGAGTAGTTATGTATTAGTTCCTTCTCTAGTACCATTGTCGGATCAACTTAAAAGTTTGTGTTCTGAAACTTAATTAAATAAGAGTGACAATGGTGTGTGTGTGTGTGTGTGTGTGTTTGTGTCAAATAAATAGTCTACTTCATGTACTATGCATGTGCATGTGTGTTTAACATCTGTTCTGGAAGGAAGGTTAAGTATCTCGACGTCTAAATCCTCGGTGCACACAACCTTTTTCAAGAACAAGGTGTACATAACCTTTTTTATTTAAAAAGAGGCAATACAATAGGTCAAAGCATCAACTTACAAGCATAGCACATGAAGTAGACAACAATAAAACACCCCACTTCACCTACAACAATAGTTGTTCTTTCAAAGACTGAAAAACACACTCACAACAACTCGCCAAGTCCAGATTATGAATGCCAATGAAAAGAATTTTCATTATAGATACCACATGAAGGCCAGAACACCAATACAAAAACAATGTCTTCAATAGGAAGACGACACAAGTATGTAATTGCTGGGTACGACTAGTAAAACCCGAATTGCAGTTTTCTATCCCGAATATGAAGTGATGTTTCACTCACCACATCGATCTTATGAGTGCCGCACCACACATGGCCCGCCTTGAATCACTATGGCGTCCTTCGGAGTTAGCGGCCCATGGCAGGCCACCACCTGAACTCTTCTCAAACGTGAACCAACGTGGTTGTGTGTTTTCGGTCTCAAAGTTAACACCCTATTCATCCACCCTTTCTCATAGAATTTTTCTTCCGAGAACACATAGGAGATCTGTATGTCTATATATTAAGATAGAAAGCAAGTGATATTTACATTTACACAGACCATGCTTTACATATGTAAAGGAGTGGCCGCCCAAACAACCACGGATACAATGGACCGTCAAAGAAAAAACCCGCTCTGTATTGTTGAAGGAGAAAAAACCGCTCGATCCAACAATCACTCCAACCACATCATACTGGTGACAATGGGACAGAAGCAAGGACTATCATGCTTTTAGGCCAACTCCACCGCGCGATTCCATTTTGTCCGGCCCCGTCCATTTGGGGTAAAAGGGACACGAGGCGGCCCAGAACGCGATGGCCCGAACCCATCTGATCCGTTTTGTGTCCGTGCCGATCCATTTCGAGCGCAAACATGCGTCGGGTTTGGGTCGCGGTGGACAGCGAACGGACACTTTGGACGTCCGCGTTGGAGCCGCGTGGCAGGCGGCCACCTACCTCTCACCCGCCAACATCAATGCGCACGGGCGGGTGGCCCCACCTGTCATCCGCCCAGCGAACGGTCGTCGTCCTTCTTTAAATGGGAAGCCGTGGACCGGTCGTCATCCACACTTCCCACTCCGCCCCCTCTCTGCCCCCTTGAAACCCGACACTCTCGAAACCCTAGCCGCTCCCCATCCTCGACCTCGCCGGCCGGCCGCAGCCATGGGGCTTTGGAACTACGGCCGCAAGGGGAAGCACGACCGCGAGGCCGGCTCCTCCTCGGGACGCCGCCGCGGATCCGTCAAGAAGGAGGAGGCCGCATCACCCCCGCGCTACTCCAGTCGAGCCCACGCGCCTGCCCCCTTCACCATCGCCCCTAGGGCCGCCGGCGAGCGCGACCGGCGGTACCTGATCGTGGACGTGTGCTGGCGGTACTGGGAGACGAGGACGCCGGTCCCGTGGAGCGACGTGGACCTCCCCAACAATTGGCACCTCTCCGCGGACTGGGTCCCCATCCCGCCGATGCCGACGAGCGGCCGTGCGCGGCGCGATGAGATCGAGCGCCGCCGCCGCCGCCTCCCTGACGACCTCTACTACGAAGAGAGGTACGCCCCCGACTCCGTGTTGTGGGACACGTGGCTCCAGGACGAGCACGACGTGCGACGCGCGTCCTACTTCACTGGCATGGTGTTGGGGCCGCGGCGGCCGCGTCGAGAGGTGCGCGGGCGTACACGGGTGCGCGGCCTCACGCCCACGCCGTTGCCTTCCCCGTCTTCGTCACCATCTCCACCTCCTCGCATGACAGCGGAGGAGAAGGCTTGTCTCATGGTGCGTGTCATGGAAGACTCCATGCGCATGCATGGGGAGCGCCAATGGGAGGGCCTCGAGGAGATGACGGCCCTCTCCGCGGCCAGCGACGTCGCCATCCCCGAGCTGGAGATGGTGCCGAAGGAGGAGGTGAGGGAGAAGCCGCCGGTGGCTGCCTTCCACCTAGGCCTGGTGGGCCAGGGGTGGACCTGGTCGTGCACAGTGGAGCAGATGGCCGACGCCGTGGGGGGCGTTAACTGGTGCCCCATGCCGCCGCCATCGCCGGAGCGGGACGCCTCGCCTCGGGAGGAGGTGGTGTAGGCACCGGCCAGCTTCCAGCCCACCGCCCCCGTGCACCACGGACCGCCGGCCCACCTCTGTACGCCGTCGGACTATGTCGACCTCGTCAGCGACGACGACGACACCGGCGACCACTGAAGACGGCAACGACCACAACATCGACGGGCGCGGCAGAGCGCGTGGGCGGCTTTTTTATATTTTGTTTTATGTAAATTATGAAACTGAGCCGTTTAAGCGAACCGTAAAACTGGGCCGTTTTGTGGCCGTGAACCTTAAATTATGTTTTAAGTGTTTTAACTGCATTTTATTTACTTCTTTAGGCATTTCATTTAATTTTTTTTGTTTTTTTATCACGTCCATTCAAGACATGATTTAGGATGCGACCGCGCGTTGGACGCACCCATGACCCAACGGACAAAGACGGACATGGGCGAACCCATTGTCGCCCTAAAGAAACAAAATCCGGTCAAATCGGATGTTCGTTTAGAGTCGCGCGATGGAGTTGGCCTGCCCGACGAAGATCGAAACAGATGGTGTAGCCGTACGTGCATTGTATCGTACTACGCAGCAAGCAAGCAAGCAGAGGTTCCACGTGCTAGAGCAGGCATTTGAAAGACCCATCCAAGCAACGAGGGGCCAAACTCCAGTACCGGATCCACGCCAACAAGAAGGGAGGAGGATTTGGATCAAAATCAGATCCCACGTCCCACCCCACCCCACCCCAGGGACAGGCACAAACTGGTTTCCTCTACCGGACGGGAGAGGGAGGCGCGCCGTTCGTACGCGCACGTACGCGCGGGACTGTGCCTGTACGTCCAGTGCCTGCTGTGCTGCATGCGCGCCCACAGATCCAACAAACGGCATGTGCTGCCGTATGCTGCGCTCTCTTTGTTGCAGCAGCAGCAGCCTACGAACGAGCTGAGCTGCCCCGTTTCTGCACATCTCAGCACTGCCCCTCCACGTACACGTACTGGCGTGGCATGTTTCGTCGTTATTTGCAGTGGGAATGTGGGTAGGATTTACCATCAAATGATGAAACTATATGAAAAAAACCGGTACATTGTCTCATGAAACATACCATAAAACATATGATCCTCTCCCGATCTCCCCATCCAAAGTGTTTACATGGCCTCCTGCCTACGTTCTTGCTGGAATTTAGTCTACTTTAGGCCTGCCCAATTGTAATTTCAGAAATTCCTAATAAATTCTAGAGACACACTCAGTCCATTCGTGCAAGGCAAAAAGTGGAACCAAAGTTTAATCCCACATTGCTAGTTTGGTGAAAGTTGGACCTTCTTATAAGGGAGAGTATTTCTCCACATGTATGAGCATGGAACAAGAAGGACATTCATGCGCGCTCCTCCTCCACCTCCCATCCCGGCTTGCAGCGTGCGTCCTTCCTTGTTCTAGACTGTTCTACATATGTTCTCTTCTAGTTCATATGTGCACAAGCCATTTTCTAGCCTCATCTTTAGATTACATTACTTGCTTCATCTCTACTATGATAATAAAATCATATGGTAAAACGTAAGAGATGCTTTCTTCTGTAAACCATTCTCTACTTTCTTCTCTAAAACGTAAGAATGGCTTGTGCGGAGTTATTTACCCAATGGTACCACATTGAAGGCAGATCACAGAAAACCACCAGAAATGTGCCTAATGCGTAACGCGGAGCACTGATAGTCGGATAACCTCGCGAAAACAGTCAAACTGACTGGTTGGGCCCACCTGTAAGCCTGACGTGGAATGCCTATGTGGAAATTTTGCTGAGTTGGACCTAGGTCCCACCTGTCATCCATCCATTGTCTTCTTCCTCCCCATCTCTTCAATCGGTCAAGCAGAGGACGGGAGCTCCGGTGGAGAGGTGCTCGCCGGCGGCAGCCTGAAGCGGTGCAGGCCACCGCGCTCCCATAACTGAAAAAAGCAGGCCACTCTGGTGATGGAGTGGTGCTCGTCCGCGTCACCCCCTTGGCCAGAAGAGAAATAGTAGGGAAGGCGCATGCCGGCGGCGCTCCGGTCACTGAACGGCGGCGGCGGTTGGTGTTGGTGGCGTGGAGCTCCGCGGCGGCCGCGGCACTCAGGAGTGGGAGCGAGGAGGCAGGGTCACGCGGCAGGAAGAGCATGATGCGAGCGTGGAGCAAGCTCGCACGTCCTGCTGCCGGCGCTGCTCCCGCTTGCTGTGTCTCTGACTCGTCCCTTCATTCCGTGCCGGCAGCGGCGGTGGGTGTTGGCGGCGTGGAGCTCCGAAACAGCAGCGGCGCTCGGGAGTGGAGGCGAGGAGGCGGGGCCGTAAGCTGAGCTCGGGCGAGATCCCGCCCCAGCCATGTCTGCGTCCACCGGAGGACGAGCGGCCACGCTTCCACGACGCGGCCCGCGGACGTGAGCTGGTCTCCCGGAGGAGCTCGCCGGCAGCAGCCAGGAGTGGTGCTGGCCAGGCATTACCGCTGCACATGTCCTCTGTGGTGGCGGCGCCGGTGATGTCCGTGTCCAGTGCTCGCCCACAACCTGTTCGGTCAAATGCCCACATAGAAAAAGAGAGAGAAAAAAAAAAGGTGAAAAAATAAACACTTTAGTCATTGACAGGTGGGACCTAGGTCCAACTCAGCAAAATTTCCACATAGGCAATCCACGTCAGCCTTACAGGTGGGACCAACCAGTCAGTTTGACTGTTTTCGCGAGGTTATCCGACTATCAGTGCTCCGCGTTACGCATTAGGCACATTGCCGGTGGTTTTTTGTGATCTGCCTTCAATGTGGTATCACGTGGTTCCCCTAGCCCCAAGTGTGGTGGTTTTGGGTAAATAACTCGCTTGTGCACATATGGTAAAACGTAAGAGATCACATGACTTTTTCATCTCTACTTTCTTCCTGTGGATCCGATGAGGCACTAAAACGTAAGAGATGCTTTCTTCTGTAGAATCAGGATAGATACTCTAATTCCCTAATCCCTTTTCTCTGGAACATCAGCTAGTGAATTATTTTATGCTCTTTCCGTTCGGCCCCATGCAAATATGCACTAACCTGTGCGCACGAAAGTTGTCGCCATTTGTCGCGCGGTCCAATGCCAGCTAGCGGCTGGCCTGCTCGTGGTACGAGACACAGTCACGCAGCTCGTACATGTTTCATTCTCAAAGTGCCCACCAAGCGCCGCTCGGCTCATGGCTCAATCGGGCGAATATTTGTAGTACTGGCCGCACTTTCTTACGGCGCTAATGCTCGTCATCGCGTCCGTATTCTATTCCCGGGCAATCCATGGTTTACAACAGTCAACACGCATGTTTGGAGTTTGAGTTGAAGTATGGCTCTTTGCGTCCTAATTCTATTCACAATCATTTTAAAAAAAATCTCGAACATTTTATAAAAGTTGCAAGTCTTTTCTAGGATTTTTAAAAAGTAAATGAACTCATGAACATTTTGATTCACAAAAAATGAAAATAATAATCCTTTTTTAGTTCTAGACTATTTTTTAAATTCACAAACATTTTCTAAATACTATGCTTAAAAAGGAGAATAATATGGACATGTCATCTGAAAACTATACGTTTTTGAATTTTTTATCATACATTAATACAACGAAATGTAGCTGCTCATTGCCTTTCAAATAAATGTAACTGTTTGTTGTTGGCAAACGTGATTTCTTTTTTCAGCCGTTAGCTTTGTGCTAAGCTTGTTTCGACGTGCTTGCCGATTTACTGGGTCGTCCCATTTCCATTGTTATTGAGCGATTTGGTGATAGAGGTCACTATCGGCGACATGTATCACCTCTCGCGAGTCGTCCCCACTGCCTCAAGGAATGCCCTAGGGGGATTCGCAGTATCATGTTTGTTCATTTATTCCCTTGGTTCGTTTGTCTTTTTCATTAAGAGGGAATATGAACTATTTTTTATTTTTATTTTATTTGGAATTGGAACATTTGTGTCTTTTTTTAAACTTTTTAGTGAGGTAAATTTCGTCTTTGAGGACTAGATAAAATCATACTAGAATTCCAAATGGAATGATTTTTGAGTTTCAATTTGTTGGTAATTCCCCTGCAGCAATGAGACAAATCGCTATTCACCCAGTCTATTTTCCATAATATGTAAGAGAGATGACCAAGCAGTTCAGTTCATTTTTTATTTTATATTGTTTATACATTTTCAAAATATTCTGAATATATCTTATAAACATTTTTTGATGTTTAGCAAATGTCGCGCGTTACAAATGTATGCTTTTGATTTTTTTAATAAAGTATTAAAACAATGTAAGAAAATTTTGCATAATTTTAAAAAATGATTGTCCATTCAAAAACTTGTCGTGACATTTTAAAAAGATGTTCATGCGTTTTAATAATATGTGTGTGCATTTTTGAAAAAAACATTAATACAATTTTAAAAATTGTTCACGTCATTTTAGAAAAATAATTCATACCATTAAAAAATAGATACAACTTGTAATTAAAATTGTATAGCATTTATTCAAAAATTGTTCCACATGTACTGATCAAAACACACTTATATTTCTTTACAAGGGGAATATTTGACAAAATATATGCGCACCGTAAAAAAATGTTCATGTAATTCTACAGATATGTTTCGTACCATTCAAGAAAAATGTTGCCATGCATTTAATGTTTTAACATGCATTTTAAAAAATGTTCAAAAACATGTATGTAAGTATGTTCAACTTAGATCAGAACAATACTTCACGTGTATGAGAATAATGTACAACTTTTGTAGTAAAAGGTAGACTTGTGTTAAAAAACAAAGAAAACCAAAGTAAACGCTAAAGAAACACATAAAAAACCTCCATGAAAGGGTCTAAGACCAAACCGCCTCGATTTGTAGAACTATCCCACAATTGGTTTGATGTAAAAGAAAATCACACAACCGGTTTAATGGTCTGTCCCACCAAGACAAGAGTGCCCCCAGCGCCAGAGGCGAGGCCAGGCGTGACCACCTATTGGATGCCCATGGGCGTCAAACAGCAGAGCTAAGCCTAAATGCCGAGGAAATGAGTCGGGCCAGTATGCTGCTAGCTGTTCTTCTCTCTTAGTTTTTTTCTCCAAAAAGACTGGCGGTTTTTTTTACATGAAGCTAAATATTTAAAATCCTGTGAAAAAATAAATGTAAATATGTTTTAAATTCTTGATCATGTTTTTATAAAGTTCAATGTATATAAAAAACATCACCCATATATTGATAAAAGTTTATAGTATATTTAAAAAATGTTCAGTGTGTATTAAAAGTCTATTCATCATGTAATTAAAAGTTCATCACATATTAAAGAATGTTCCATGTGTATAACAAAAATATTCAGTGTGTTTTCAAGGAATATTTATCGTATATCAATGATTCGTTCATTGTGTACTAATCTGTTGTTCACCACGGTGTATGAAAGATGAAGAAAAAAGAAAGAAGAAAAGAAAAATACATAAAAGAGAATAAACAAACAAACAAAATACAAAAATAACCAAAAACAAAACGAAAAGCAAATAGCGAACCGGAGAAACAAATGAACTTTGAGAGCAACTAATTGAGGGGTACCTCTTGCAGGAACCCTTCAAGAGTCATGTGTCGCGTGCTGAGCGCTTCCTTGGGATTTTTTAATTTATTTTTCTAAACACGTTTTTGGGCTTTAGATGATATTTTTTTCGTCATTTTCGTTTTTGCTTGGTTGTCCCTAGGTTTTGAACACTTTTTATTTCCTGAAAACATAAGTTCTTTTGCGCGAAAAAAAACATTTTTTATTCTTCCGCGAGAGACATAAATTTACTTCCCGTGGAGGTACAAATTTGGTTCCGCGCGGAAAAGGAAAAGGAAATTGTGTTTCGGTTCTTCTTTTGTGAGAGGCACAAATTTAGTTGCATAGATTTACTTCCACAAGAGGCACAACCGTGCCTCTTGGAAAAGTAAAAGACGACTTTTTCTTCTTCTTTCGTGAGAGGCACATATTAACTTCTCGCGCAGCCATAGATTTGGTTTCGCGAAAGACACAACTGTGCCTACTGGATATAGAACCTCTCGGAAAAAGGAAAAAAAATAATTTTTTTTGCTTCAACGAGAGCCATAGATTTGCTTCTTATGAAGACACATATTTGTTTTCACGGCTCTGATTAATCGGAAAAGGAAGAAAATATATTTTTTATTCTGCGAGAGGTACATATTTTCTTATCGTGAAGACACATATTTGCTTTTGCGAGAGGCATAACTGTGCCTATTCGGAAAAGGAAAAAAAGGTGAAAAACATGTGCTTTCGACTTGTTTTTTTGTCTGTTTTGTCATGGAATTCTTTCTTTTGTCAAAACATATCAATATAGGATCTAGTTTCGAAGATCACCATGTGAGAAATCCAACAGTGAAAACGGTTCATAATCTAGACACACTGTTTAAGAGATAAAATGTTTTGAATAAACGGATCTACAAAAAAGGGAAATTGATACGGGACACCTCGGAAACGATCTTTCACGGTGTCAAAGAACTCACAAGGAGCATCAACAAACTCACTCGAAACTTTTTTCAACAAACTTTGTTTCCCTCAAGTGGCAAGAACAAGAGGAAACACTCTCAGATAAATTGCAACGGATAACTAGTTTGATTTATAAGGATGCAACCCAAACCATGAAGCTTGTGAACCTATGAAGAATCACAAGAGGGAACCACAAGGATCCTATATGAATTGAGGACAGGCCCTCCAATCCACACACACGAGCTAACACTCAATGATACTAGTGCTCACAGCACAACACAACCTTACCGGCTGTCTACAAACATAAACTCATAAATCTCATCCCCCCTTCACATGAAACAGCTGGGGAGTATTTATACTAGAAGCACCCACTAGTTAGGTGTGAAAAAAAACTCAAAATGAAGGGTAAATTCGTGAGCCCCAAGCTGTAGCAGGAGCAAACTTGTTGAGCCTCGCACTGTAATAAATTCCTGGACAGCTTGCATGGAAACTTGCACAACTTTTGACTCAAGACCTCAAATGATGCACCGTTTTTTGAATGAAAGCTGACTTCAAAGACCATCTTTTCCAGCCTCTATAAAGTGCTAGAGACTTCCGGAATTAATTTGGTTTAGGTGGGAAGTTGCAGCTGGAAATCTGATGTGTCATTTCTCCCAAAATAGGCACCGAAGCTTCCCAACTAAGATAATGGTTTTGCCCTTGTCTTCCTTTGGATGCTCTAATGGTTCAGCATTTGTGCTAGCATTAACCTCACTCTTGGATGCCTTGGTCATGATCTGGTCCACATCATCCTCCCTTCCTTCAAACAAAACCGTCCTCGGTTTTGAGGTATTCTTTTTGGGCTTCTTCACTTGTGGGAATCGCTCAACCTTGAGTACTTGATCCATCATAGGTTCCAAGACATGGTTCACTCCTTGATGCATGAAATAATACTTGTTAGACCTCCCATGGTGAGTAGCATCATGATCAAACTGCCAAGGTCTTCCCAAAAGAAGATGAAAAGCTTGCATTGGCACCACATCACATACCACTTTGTCCACATAACTTCCCACTGAAAATTGCACCCTAGCACGATGCGTAATCTTCAGCTTACCAACACCATTCAGCCACTTCACATAATATGGCTGGGGTTGCCTCCATGTTGATATCCCAAGAGCATGCACAAGATCACTACTAATGATGTTGTTGTAGCTGCCTCCATCAATGACCACCTTGCAGTTTTTGTCCTTGATCTTGCAAATGCATTGGAACACATTTTTTCGTTGGCCCTTCTCAACAATAGGAGCATCATCATGAGACACTTTGCGAACCATGAGATTAACACCATTTCCTCCATCTAAACTCAGAGGTGCTCCGGTCTCAAAAGTACAACAATTTGCATCTTTCTTCTCAGATTCAGATTTGTCACTTGAGTCATCGGTGACATATCCATCATTTGTGAGTAAAACCTTCTTCAGATTAGGACAATCCTTCTTGAAGTGACCTCTATCCTTGCATGTATGGCACTGAATATTACTAATGCGAGTGGTAGGAGTATTGAAAGATTCAACCTTTGATGCATTAGCTTCTTTTGTAGTCATCTTGTTGTGTGAGCGAAAATCTGCAGCAACACTTCCGTCTACTTCTCGCTGAACTGAACCTCTCCAAGTGCTTGATGTATAGGTTTGGCTGCGATTTTGGCGACGCTTCAGCTGCTGCTCTACACGAATAGCTTGATGCACAAATTCTTGCAAATCTTGATATGTAACCATCTCTATCCTTTCTTGCACATCTTCATTCAGTCCATGAAAGAATCTTGACATTGTGGCCTCCTCTGTCTCATTCACCGCTATCCTAATCATCAAAATCTCCATCTCTTTATAGTACTCATCAACACTAGAATTACCTTGGCACAACCGTTGGAGTCGATTGTACAAGGTTCTTGTGAAATGTTTAGGAACAAACCATCTCCGCAATGGATTTTTCATTTGCGCCCATGTCTCCGGACGGCCTCCAGCACGACACAATTGGTTCCACCAAATCAAAGCATATTCAGTAAACTCAATGGATGCATATCATACCTTCTTCTCCTCCGTATAGTGGTGGCTATCAAAAATCTGATCCACACGCATCTCCCACTCCAAATAATCATCGGGCTCGGTTTTCCCATTGAACGATGGTATGGTAAGTTTGAATTTACCAATCCCATCATCTTCATGGTCACGATGAGCACGCCCATGACCTCTTCCTCCCATGGCAAAGCCTTCTTGGCCTTCTCCGCGACGATCATGATGAACACGTCGTGGTCGAGGCTCGTAGTAGTTTCGAGCATCATCGGAGTGGTCGCTCCAATGCTCTCCATGGTGGTCCTGCTATATGAGGAGTTGTCGATGTCGACCCCGTGCAGCAAGCCCATCTCGTGGTGGCGACGGTGGCGCCCAAATAGCACCTTGCTGGTCATAGCAAGCACGCCGAGGTGGTGCAGCATAGTAGCTATGAGCATCACCCGAGTAGACGTGGTTGTGCTCTCCATCCCCCTCCTCAAGGTGGCGTTGGCCCTGCTGTTCGGGGATTTTTCGATGTCGACCCCGTGCAGCAAGCCTATCTCGACGGAGTTCCTCGGTGAGGGAGTCGATTCTCCGGCCAAGGTTGGTCTCCACGATCGATATGCGCCTCTCCACCTTGTTCAACACATACTCTCGTGTATCCTTCAATGCCAACACATAGGCGGGCTGCAAGCTTGGATCGTACACGGGAAGGGGCAGCTCCTCCTCCACGAGGTGCCTACCTCCATGCACACCATCAACACTGCTGGATCTCCTCGAACTCATGGAAGCTTCTCAAGAACAAAATCAGCAAGAGAGAAAATAGCACCGCGAACAACCAAAAGCTCTGATGCCAAGATGATACGGGACGCCTCGGAAACGATCTTTCACAGTGCCAAAGAACTCACAAGGAGCAGCAACAAACTCACTCGAATTTTTTTCAACAAACTTTGTTTCCCTCAAGTGGCAAGAATAAGAGGAAACACTCTCAGATAAAATGCAGCGGATAACTAGCTTGGTTTACAAGGATGCAACCCAAACCATGAAGCTTGTGAACCTATAAAGAATCACAAGAGGGAACCACAAGGATCCTATATGAATTGAGGACATGCCCTCCAATCCACACACACGAGCTAACACTCAACGATACTAGTGCTCACAGCACAACACAACCTTACCGGCTGTGTACAAACATAAACTCAGACATCTCATCCCCCCTTCACATGGAACAGCTGGGGAGTATTTGTTGGGGAACGTAGCATAAATTCAAAAATTTTCCTACGTAACACCAAGATCTATCTATGGAGAGACTGTTGGGGAACGTTGCAGAAAACAAAAATTTTCCTACTCGTTTCACCAAGATCATCTAGGAGTTCATCTAGCAACGAGTGATTAGATGCATCTACATACCTTTGTAGATCGCGAGCGGAAGCGTTCAAAAGAACGGTGATGATGTAGTCGTACTCGACGTGATCCAAATCACCGATGACCAGCGCCGAATGGACGGCACCTCCGCGTTCAACACACGTACGGAACAGCCACGTCTCCTCCTTCTTGATCCAGCAAGGGAGGGAGGAGAGGTTGAGGGTGATGGCACCAGCAGCAGCACGACGGCGTGGTGTTGATGGAGCTGCAGTACTCCGGCAGAGCTTCACTAAGCACTATGGAGGTGGAGGAGGTGTTGGGGAGGGAGAAGGAGGCAACCAAAGGCCAGGGCGTTCAGGTATGAAGTCCCTCCTCTCCCCCACTATATATAGGAGGGCCAAAGGGGGTTTGGCCGGCCCTAGGAGATCCAATCTCCTAGGGGGTGCGGCGGCCAAGGGGGTTTCCCTCCCCCCCCAAGGCACCTAGGAGGTGCCTTCCCCTCCTAGGACTCTTCCCCCTCTAAACCCTAGGCGCATGGGCCTATGTGGGGCTGGTGCCCTTGGCCCATTAGGCCAAGGCGCACCCCCTTACAGCCCATGTGGCCCCCCGAGACAGGTGGACCTACCCGGTGGACCCCCGGGACCCTTCCGGTGGTCCCGGTACAATACCGATAACCCCGAAACTTGTCCCGATGCCCGAAACAGGACTTCCCATATATAAATCTTTACCTCCGGACCATTCCGGAACTCCTCGTGACGTCCGGGATCTCATCCGGGACTCCGAACAACATTCGGGTTACTGCATATACATATCCCTACAACCCTAGCGTAACTGAACCTTAAGTGTGTAGACCCTACGGGTTCGGGAGACAAGCAGACATGACCGAGACGACTCTCCGGTCAATAACCAACAGCGGGATCTGGATACCCATGTTGGCTCCCACATGCTCCACGATGATCTCATCGGATGAACCACGATGTCGAGGATTCTATCAACCCCGTACACTATTCCCTTTGTCTATCGATATGTTACTTGTCCGAGATTCGATCGTCGGTATCCCAATACCTCGTTCAATCTCGTTACCGGCAAGTCACTTTACTCGTACCGTAATGCATGATCCCGTGACCAGACACTTGGTCACTCTGAGCTCATAATGATGGTGCATTACCGAGTGGGCCCAGTGATACCTCTCCGTCATACGGAGTGACAAATCCCAGTCTTGATCCATGTCACCCAACAGACACTTTCGGAGATACCCGTAGTCTACCTTTATAGTCACCCAGTTACGTTGTGACGTTTGGCATACCCAAAGCACTCCTACGGTATCCGGGAGTTACACGATCTCATGGTCTAAGGAAAAGATACTTTGACATTGGAAAACTCTAGCAAACGAACTATACGATCTTGTGCTATGTTTAGGATTGGGTCTTGTCCATCACATCATTCTCCCAATGATGTGATCTCGTTATCAATGACATCCAGTGTCCATAGTCAGGAAACCATGACTATCTGTTGATCAACGAGCTAGTCAACTAGAGGCTCACTAGGGACATGTTGGTGTCTGTTATTCACACATGTATTACGATTTCCGGATAATACAATTATAGCATGAATAAAGACAATTATCATGAACAAGGAAATATAATAATAATGCTTTTATTATTGCCTCTAGGGCATATTTCCAACAGTCTCCCACTTGCACTAGAGTCAATAATCTAGTTACATTGTGATGAATCGAACACCCATGGAATTCTGGTGTTGATCATGTTTTGCTCTAGGGAGAGGTTTAGTCAATGGATCTGCTACATTCAGGTCCGTATGTACTTTACAAATCTCTATGTCTCCATCTTGAACATTTTCACGAATGGAGTTGAAGCGACGCTTGATGTGCCTTGTCTTCTTGTGAAACCTGGGCTCCTTGGCAAGTGCAATAGCTCCAGAGTTGTCACAGAAGAGCTTGATCGGCCCCGACGCATTGGGTATGACTCCTAGGTCGGTGATGAACTCCTTCACCCATATTGCTTCATGTGCTGCCTCCGAGGCTGCCATGTACTCCGCTTCACATGTAGATCCCGCCACGACGCTTTGCTTGCAACTGCACCAGCTTACTGCCCCACCATTCAAAATATACACGTATCCGGTTTGTGACTTAGAGTCATCCAGATCTGTGTCGAAGCTAGCGTCGACGTAACCCTTTACGACGAGCTCTTCGTCACCTCCATAAACGAGAAACATTTCCTTAGTCCTTTTCAGGTACTTCAGGATATTCTTGACCGCTGTCCAGTGTTCCTTGCCGGGATTACTTTGGTACCTTCCTACCAAACTTACGGCAAGGTTTACATCAGGTCTGGTACACAGCATGGCATACATAATAGAACCTATGGCTGAGGCATAGGGGATGACGCTCATCTCTTCTATATCTGCTGCCGTGGTCGGACATTGAGCTGAGCTCAATTTCATACCTTGCAACACAGGCAAGAACCCCTTCTTGGATTGATCCATATTGAACTTCTTCAATATCTTATCAAGGTATGTGCTTTGTGAAAGACCTATGAGGCGTCTCGATCTATCTCTATAGATTTTGATGCCTAATATATAAGCAGCTTCTCCAAGGTCCTTCATTGAAAAACTTTTATTCAAGTAGGCCTTGATGCTGTCCAAGAGTTCTATATCATTTCCCATCAAAAGTATGTCATCTACATATAATATGAGAAATGCTACAGAGCTCCCACTCACTTTCTTGTAAACGCAGGCTTCTCCATAAGTCTGTGTAAATCCAAACGCTTTGATCATCTCATCAAAGCGAATGTTCCAACTCCGAGATGCTTGCACCAGCCCATAAATCGAGCGTTGGAGTTTGCACACTTTGTCAGCATTCTTAGGATCGACAAAACCTTCCGGCTGCATCATATACAATTCTTCCTTAAGGAAACCATTAAGGAATGCCGTTTTGACATCCATTTGCCAAATTTCATAATCATAAAATGCGGCAATTGCTAACATGATTCGGACGGACTTCAGCTTCGCTACCGGTGAGAAAGTCTCATCGTAGTCAACACCTTGAACTTGTCGATAACCCTTAGCGACAAGCCGAGCTTTATAGATGGTCACATTACCATCCGCGTCTGTCTTCTTCTTAAAGATCCATTTATTTTCTATGGCTCGCCGCTCAACGGGCAAGTCAGTCAAAGTCCATACTTTGTTTTCATACATGGATCCTATCTCGGATTTCATGGCTTCCAGCCATTTGTCGGAATCCGGGCCCGCCATCGCTTCTTCATAGTTCGAAGGTTCACCATTGTCTAACAACATAATTTCCAAGACAGGGTTGCCGTACCACTCTGGTGCGGAACGTGTCCTTGTGGACCTTCGAATTTCAGTAGGAGCTTGATCAGAAGTATCTTGATCATTATCATTAACTTCCTCTCTAGTCGGTGCTGGCACCTCAGGAACATTTTCTTGAGTTGCGCCATTTTCCGGTTCAAGAGGTAATACTTCATCAAGCTCTACTTTCCTCCCACTTACTTCTTTCGAGAGAAACTCTTTCTCCAGAAAGGACCCATTCTTGGCAACAAAGATCTTGCCTTCGGATCCGAGGTAGAAGGTGTACCCAATAGTTTCTTTTGGGTATCCTATGAAGACGCATTTTTCCGACTTGGGTTCGAGCTTTTCAGGTTGAAGTTTCTTGACATAAGCATCGCATCCCCAAACTTTTAGAAACGACAGCTTAGGTTTCTTCCCAAACCATAATTCATACGGTGTCGTCTCAACGGATTTCGACGGAGCCCTATTTAAAGTGAATGCGGCAGTCTCTAAAGCATAGCCCCAAAAAGAAAGCGGTAAATCGGTAAGAGACATCATAGATCGCACCATATCTAATAGAGTGCGATTACGACGTTCGGACACACCATTACGCTGAGGTGTTCCAGGCGGCGTGAGTTGTGAAACTATTCCACATTTTCTTAAGTGTGCCCCAAACTCGTGACTCAAGTATTCTCCTCCACGATCTGATCGTAGAAACTTGATTTTCCTGTCACGTTGATTTTCAACCTCACTCTGAAATTCCTTGAACTTTTCAAAGGTTTCAGACTTGTGTTTCATTAAGTAGATATACCCATACCTACTTAAATCATCAGTGAGGGTGAGAACATAACGATAGCCACCGCGAGCCTCAACACTCACCGGACCGCACACATCAGTATGTATGATTTCCAATAAGTCGGTTGCTCGCTCCATTGTTCCTGAGAACGGAGTCTTGGTCATCTTACCCATAAGGCATGGTTCGCACGTGTCAAATGATTCATAATCAAGAGACTCTAAAAGTCCATCAGCATGGAGCTTCTTCATGCGTTTGACACCTATGTGACCAAGGCGGCAGTGCCACAAGTATGTGGGACTATCATTATCAACCTTATTTCTTTTGGTACTCACATTATGAACATGTGTAGCATCACGTTCGAGATTCATAAAGAATAAACCATTCACCATAGGAGCATGACCATAAAACATATCTCTCATAAAAATGGAACAACCATTATTCTCAGATTTAAAAGAGTAGCCATCTCGAATTAAACGAGATCCCGATACAATGTTCATGCTCAAAGTTGGCACTAAATAACAATTATTAAGGTTTAAAACTAATCCCGAAGGGAGATGCAGAGGAAGCGTGCCGACGGCGATCACATTGACCTTGGAACCATTCCCGACGCGCATCGTCACCTCGTCCTTTGCCAGTTTCCGCTTATTCCGCAGCCCCTGCTTTGAGTTACAAATGTGAGCAACTGCACCGGTATCAAATACCCAGGAGCCACTACGGGCACTAGTAAGGTACACATCAATTACATGTATATCACATATACCTTTTGTTTTGCCGGCCTTCTTATCCGCTAAGTACTTAGGGCAGTTCCGCTTCCAGTGACCGCTTCCCTTGCAATAAAAGCACTCAGTCTCGGGCTTGGGTCCATTCTTTGGCTTCTTCCCGGCAGCTTGCTTGCCGGGCACGGCAACCTCCTTGCCGTCCTTCTTGAAGTTCTTTTTACCCTTGCCTTTCTTGAACTTAGTGGTTTTATTGACCATCAACACTTGATGTTCCTTCCCGACTTCTACCTCTGCTGATTTCAGCATAGCAAATACTTCAGGAATGGTCTTTTCCATCCCCTGCATATTGAATTTCATCACAAAGCTCTTGTAGCTTGGTGGAAGCGACTTGAGGATTCTGTCAATGACCGCATCATCCGGGAGATTAACTCCCAGCTGAGTCAAGCGGTTATGCAACCCAGACATAGTGAGTATGTGCTCACTGACAGAACTGTTTTCCTCCATCTTACAACTGAAGAATTTGTCGGAGACTTCATATCTCTCGACCCGGGCATGAGCTTGGAAAACCATTTTCAGCTCTTCGAACATCTCATATGCTCCATGTCTCTCAAAACGCTTTTGGAGCCCCGGCTCTAGGCTGTAAAGCATGCCGCACTGAACGAGGGAGTACTCATCGAAACTTGCCTGCCAAGCGTTCATAACATCTTGTTCTGCAGGGAGAACGGGCGCGTCACCAAGCGGTGCTTGTAGGACATAATCTTTCTTGGCAGCTATGAGGATGATCCTCAGGTTCCGGACCCAGTCCGTATAGTTGCTGCCATCGTCTTTCAGCTTAGTTTTCTCTAGGAACACGTTGAAGTTGAGGACTACGTTGGCCATTTGATCTACAAGACATATTGCAAAGATTTTAGACTAAGTTCATGATAATTAATTTCTACTAATCAAATTATTAGTGAACTCCCACTTAGATTAGACATCCCTCTAGTCATCTAAGTATTACATGATCCGAGTTAAACTAGACCGTGTCCGATCATCACGTGAGATGGACTAGTCAACATCGGTGAACATCTTCATGTTGATCGTATCTTCTATACGACTCATGCTCGACCTTTCGGTCTTCTGTGCTCCGAGGCCATGTCTGTACATGCTAGGCTCGTCAAGTCAACCTAAGTGTTTGCATGTGTAAATCTGTCTTACACCCGTTGTATGTGAACGTCTGAATAAAACACCCGATCATCACGTGGTGTTTTGAAACAGCGAACTGTCGCAACGGTGCACAGTTAGGGGGAACACTTCTTGAATTTATTGTGAGGGATCATCTTATTTACTACCGTCGTTCTAAGTAAACAAGATGCAAAACATGATAAACATCACATGCAATCAAATAATAAACGTGACATGATATGGCCAATATCACATAGCTCCTTTGATCTCCATCTTGGGGCTCCATGATCATCTTGTCACCGGCTTGACATCATGATCTCCATCATCATGATCTCCATCATCGTGTCTCCATGAAGTTGCTCGCCAACTATTACTTCTACTACTATGGCTAACGCGTTTAGCAATAAAGTAAAGTAATTTACATGGCGTTTCTTGATGACACGCAGGTCATATAAAAGAATAAAGACAACTCCTATGGCTCCTGCCGGTTGTCATACTCATCGACATGCAAGTCGTGAATCCTATTACAATAGCATGAACATCTCATACATCACATATAGATCATTCATCATTCATCACAACTTTGGCCATATCATATCACAAATCACTTGCTGCAAAAACAAGTTAGACGTCCTCTAATTGTTGTTGCAAGTTTTACGTGGCTGAATTAGGGTTCTAGCAAGAACGTCTTCTTACCTACGTTAAAGCCACAATGTGATTTGTCAACTTCTATTTACCCTTCATAAGGACCCTGTTCATCGATTCCGCTCCAACTAAAGTGGGAGAGACAGACACCCGCCAGCCACCTTATGCAACTAGTGCATGTTAGTCGGTGGAACCGGTCTCACGTAAGCGTACGTGTAAGGTTGGTCCGGGCCGCTTCATCCCACAATACCGCTGAAGCAAGAAAGGACTAGTAACGGCAAGAGAGTTGAAAAATCTACGCCCACAACAAATTGTGTTCTACTCGCGCAAGAAGAACTACGCATAGACCTAGCTCATGATGCCACTGTTGGGGAACGTTGCAGAAAACAAAAATTTTCCTACTCGTTTCACCAAGATCATCTAGGAGTTCATCTAGCAACGAGTGATTAGATGCATCTACATACCTTTGTAGATCGCGAGCGGAAGCGTTCAAAAGAACGGTGATGATGTAGTCGTACTCGACGTGATCCAAATCACCGATGACCAGCGCCGAACGGACGGCACCTCCGCGTTCAACACACGTACGGAACAGCCACGTCTCCTCCTTCTTGATCCAGCAAGGGAGGGAGGAGAGGTTGAGGGAGATGGCACCAGCAGCAACACGACGGCGTGGTGTTGATGGAGCTGCAGTACTCCGGCAGAGCTTCGCTAAGCACTATGGAGGTGGAGGAGGTGTTGGGGAGGGAGAAGGAGGCAACCAAAGGCCAGGGCGTTCAGGTATGAAGTCCCTCCTCTCCCCCACTATATATAGGAGGGCCAAAGGGGGTTTGGCCGGCCCTAGGAGATCCAATCTCCTAGGGGGTGCGGCGGCCAAGGGGGTTTCCCTCCCCCCCAAGGCACCTAGGAGGTGCCTTCCCCTCCTAGGACTCTTCCCCCTCTAAACCCTAGGCGCATGGGCCTATGCGGGGCTGGTGCTCTTGTCCCATTAGGCCAAGGCGCACCCCCTTACAGCCCATGTGGCCCCCCGGGACAGGTGGACCTACCCGGTGGACCCCCGGGACCCTTCCGGTGGTCCCGGTACAATACCGATAACCCCGAAACTTGTCCCGATGCCCGAAACAGGACTTCCCATATATAAATCTTTACCTCCGGACCATTCCGGAACTCCTCGTGACGTCCGGGATCTCATCCGAGACTCCGAACAACATTCGGGTTACTGCATATACATATCCCTACAACCCTAGCGTAACTGAACCTTAAGTGTGTAGACCCTACGGGTTCGGGAGACAAGCAGACATGACCGAGACGACTCTCCGGTCAATAACCAACAGCGGGATCTGGATACCCATGTTGGCTCCCACATGCTCCACGATGATCTCATCGGATGAACCACGATGTCGAGGATTCTATCAACCCCGTACACTATTCCCTTTGTCTATCGATATGTTACTTGTCCGAGATTCGATCGTCGGTATCCCAATACCTCGTTCAATCTCGTTACCGGCAAGTCACTTTACTCGTACCGTAATGCATGATCCCGTGACCAGACACTTGGTCACTCTGAGCTCATAATGATGGTGCATTACCGAGTGGGCCCAGTGATACCTCTCCGTCATACGGAGTGACAAATCCCAGTCTTGATCCATGTCACCCAACAGACACTTTCGGAGATACCCATAGTCTACCTTTATAGTCACCCAGTTACGTTGTGACGTTTGGGATACCCAAAGCACTCCTACGGTATCCGGGAGTTACACGATCTCATGGTCTAAGGAAAAGATACTTTGACATTGGAAAACTCTAGCAAACGAACTATACGATCTTGTGCTATGTTTAGGATTGGGTCTTGTCCATCACATCATTCTCCCAATGATGTGATCTCGTTATCAATGACATCCAGTGTCCATAGTCAGGAAACCATGACTATCTGTTGATCAACGAGCTAGTCAACTAGAGGCTCACTAGGGACATGTTGGTGTCTGTTATTCACACATGTATTACGATTTCCGGATAACACAATTATAGCATGAATAAAGACAATTATCATGAACAAGGAAATATAATAATAATGCTTTTATTATTGCCTCTAGGGCATATTTCCAAAAGAGACCAGCAACGAGTAGAAAGGAGAGTGCATCTACATACCCTTGTAGATCGCTAAGCGGAAGCGTTCAAGTGAACGGGGTTGATGGAGTCGTACTCGTCGTGATTCAGATCACCGATGATCCTAGTGCCGAACGGACGGCACCTCCGCGTTCAACACACGTACAGCTCGACGATGTCTCCCACGCCTTGATCCAGCAAGGAGAGAGGGAGAGGTTGAGGAAGACTCCATCCAGCAGCAGCACAACGGCATGGTGGTGATGGAGGAGCGTGGCAATCCTGCAGGGCTTCGCCAAGCACCTACGGGAGAGGAGGAGGTGTCACGGGAGGGAGGGAGGCGCCAAGGGCTCAGGTATGGATGCCCTCCCTCCCCTCCACTATATATAGGGGCAGGGGAGAGGGGGGAGGTGCAGCCTTGCCCCTTCCTCCAAGGAAGGGGTGCGGCTAAGAGGGGGGGAGGAGTCCATCCTCCCCAAGGCACCTCGGAGGTGCCTTCCCCCTTTAGGACTCTCCCCTTTTTCCTATATCTTGGCGCATGGGCCTCTAGGGGCTGGTGCCCTTGGCCCATGTAGGCCAAGGCGCACCCCCTACAGCCCATGTGGCCCCCCGGGGCAGGTGGCCCCACCAGATGGGCCCCCGGGACCCTTCCGGTGGTCCCGGTACAATACCGATGACCCCAAAACTTGTCGCGATGGCCGAAACAGGACTTCCTATATATAAATCTTTACCTCCGGACCATTCCGGAACTCCTCGTGACGTCCGGGATCTCATCCGGGACTCTGAACAACATTTGGTAACCACATACAAACTTCCTTTATAACCCTAGCGTCATCGAACCTTAAGTGTGTAGACCCTACGGGTACGGGAGACATGTAGTCATGACCGAGATGTTCTCCGGTCAATAACCAACAGCGGGATCTGGATACCCATGTTGGCTCCCACATGTTCCACGATCATCTCATCGGATGAACCACGATGTCAAGGACTCAATCAATCCCGTATACAATTCCCTTTGTCTAGCGGTATGGTACTTGCCCGAGATTCGATCGTCGGTATACCGATACCTTGTTCAATCTCGTTACCGGCAAGTCTCTTTACTCGTTCCGTAACACATCATCCCGTGATCAACCCCTTGGTCACATTGTGCACATTATGATGATGTCCTACCGAGTGGGCCCAGAGATACCTCTCCGTTTACACGGAGTGACAAAATCCCAATCTCGATTCGTGCCAACCCAACAGACACTTTCAGAGATACCCGTAGTGTACCTTTATAGCCACCCAGTTACGTTGTGACGTTTGGCACACCCAAAGCACTCCTACGGTATCCGGGAGTTGCACAATCTCATGGTCTAAGGAAATGATACTTGACATTAGAAAAGCTTTAGCATACGAACTACATGATCTTGTGCTAGGCTTAGGATTGGGTCTTGTCCATCACATCATTCTCCTAATGATGTGATCCCGTTATCAACGACATCCAATGTCCATGGTCAGGAAACCGTAACCATCTATTGATTAACGAGCTAGTCAACTAGAGGCTTACTAGGGACATGGTGTTGTCTATGTATCCACACATGTATCTGAGTTTCCTATCAATCCAATTCTAGCATGGATAATAAATGATTATCATGAACAAGGAAATATAATAATAATCAATTTATTATTGCCTCTAGGGCATATTTCCAACAGTCTCCCACTTGCACTAGAGTCAATAATCTAGTTCACATCGATATGTGATTAACACTCAAGGTCACATCCCCATGTGACTAACACCCAAGAGTTTAGTAGAGTCAATAATCTAGTTCACATTTACCATGTGATTAACACTCGATGAGTTCTGGGTTTGATCATGTTATGCTTGTGAGAGAGGTTATAGTCAACGGGTCTGAACCTTTCAGATCCGTGTGTGCTTTACAAATCTCTATGTCATCTCCTAGATGCAGCTACCACGTTCTATTTGGAGCTATTCCAAATAACTGTTCTACTTGGAGCTATTCTAAATTGTTGCTCCATTATACGTATCCGGTATCTCTACTCAGAGCTATCCGGATAGGTGTTAAGCTTGCATCGACGTAACCCTTTACGACGAACTCTTTTACCACCTCCATAATTGAGAAAATTCCTTAGTCCACTAGTTACTAAGGATAACTTTGACCGCTGTCCTGTGATCCAGTCTTGGATCACTCTTGTACCCCTTGACTGACTCATGGTAAAGCACACTTTAGGTGCGGTACACAGCATAGCATACTGTAGAGCCTATGTCTTAAGCATATGGGACGACCTTCGTTCCTTTCTCTCTATTCTGCCATGGTCGAGCTTTAAGTCTTAACTTCATACCTTACAACTCAAGCAAGAACTCCTTCTTTGACTGATCCATCTTGAACACCTTCAAGATCACGTCAAGGCATGTGCTCATTTGAAAGTACTATTAAGCGTTTTGATCTATCCTTATAGATCTTGATGCTCAATGTTCAAGTAGCTTAATCCAGGTTTTCCATTGAAAACACTTTCCAAATAACCCTATATGCTTTCCAGAAATTCTACGTCATTTCTGATCATTAATATGTCAACAACATATACTCATCAGAAATTCTATAGTGCTCCCACTCACTTCTTTGGAAATACAAGTTTCTCATAAACTTTGTATACACCCAAAATCTTTGATCATCATCAAAGCATACATTCCAACTCCGAGATGCTCACTCCAGTCCTCAGAAGGATTGCTGGAGCTTTGCATACTTATTAGCATATTTCAGGATAGACAAAACCTTCCGGTTGTATCACATACAACCTTTCCTCAAGAATCGTCGAGGAAACAATGTTTTGACATCCTATCTGCAAGATTTCATAAATAATGCAGTAATTGCTAATATAATTCCAACAGACTCTTAGCATCGCTACGAGTGAGAAAGTCTCATCGTAGTCAACTCCTTGAACTTGTCGAAAAACATCTTAACGACAAGTCGAGCTTTCTCAATGGCGACAGTTACCATCATTGTCTGTCTTCCTTTCAAAATCCATATGTACCTAACAGCCTTACGACCATCAAGTAGTCCTTCCAAAGTCTACACTTTGTTTTCATACATGGATCCTCTCTCGGGTTTTATGGCCTTGAGCCATTTATCGGAATCCGGGCCCACCATCGCTTCTCCATAGCTCGTAGGATCATTGTTGTCTAGCAACATGACTTCCAAGATAGGATTACGTACCACTCTGAAGTAGTACGCATCCTTGTCATCCTACGAGGTTTGGTAGTGACTCGATCCGAAGTTTCATGATCACTATCATAAGCTTCCACTTCAGTTGGTGTACGTGCCACAGGAACAACTTCCTGTGCCCTGCTACACACTTGTTGAAGTGACGGTTCAATAACCTCATCAAGTCTCCACCATCCTCCCACTCAACTTTTCAAGAGAAACCTTTCCTCGAAAAAGGACCCGATTCAAGAAACAATCCCTATTGCTTTCGGATCTGAATTAGGAGGTATACTCAACTGTTTTTGGGTGTCCTATGAAGATGCATTTTATCTGCTTTGGGTTCGAGCTTATCAACCTGAAACCTTTTCACATAAGCGTCGCAGCCCCAAACTTTTAAGAAACGGCAACTTAGGTTTCTCCAAATCATAGTTCATACGGTGTCGTCTCAACGAAATTATGTGGTGCCCAATTTAAAGTGAATGTGGTTGTCTCTAATGCCTAACCCATGAACGATAGTGGTAACTCGATAAGAGACATCATGGTATGCACCATATCCAATAGGGTGCAACTATGACGTTTGGACACACCATCACACTATGGTGTTCCAGGCTGTATTAGTTGTGAAACAATTTCCACAATGTCTTAATTCTGTGCCAAACTCGTGATTCAGATATTCATCTCTATGATCATATCATAGATCTTTTATCCTCTTGTCACGACGATCTTTCAACTTCACACTGAAATTACTTGAACCTTTCAATAATTCAGACTCGTGATTCATCAAGTAAATATACTCAACATCTACTCGAATCATCTGTGAAGTAAGAACATAACGATATTCACTGCATGCCTCAGCACTCATTGGACTGCACACATCAAAATGTGTTACTTCCAACAAGTTGCTATCTTGTTCCATCTTACTGAAAACGAGGCTTTTCAGTCATCTTGCCCATGTGGTATGATTTGCATGTCCCAAGTGGTTCAAAATCAAGTGAGTCAAAACGGTCCATTTGCATGGAGTTTCTTCATGCATATACACCAATAGACATGGTTCGCATGTCTCAAACTTTTCAAAAACGAGTGAGCCCAAAGATCCATCAATGTGGAGCTTCTTCATGCGTTTTATACCGATATGACTTACGTGGCAGTGCCACAAGTAGGTGGTACTATCATTACTATCTTTTGGCATGAACATGTGTATCACTACGATCGAGATTTAATAAACCATTCATTTTAGGTGTAAGACCATTGAAGGTATTATTCAAATAAACAGAGTAACCATTATTCTCCTTAAATGAATAACCGTATTGCGATAGACGTAATCCAATCATGTCTATGCTCAACGCAAACACCAAATAACAATTATTTAGGTTTAACACCAATCTCTTTGGTAGAGAGAGCGTGCGATGCTTGATCATATCAAGCTTGGAAAAACTTCCAACACATATCGTCAGCTCACCTTTAGCTAGTCTCCGTTTATTCCGTAGCCTTTTGTTTCGAGTTACTAACACTTAGCAACCGAACCGGTATCTAATACCCTGGTGCTACTAGGAGTACTAGAAAAGTACACATTAACACAATGTATATCCAATATACTTCTATCGACCTTGCCAGCCTTCTTATCTACCAAGTATCTAGGGTAATTCTGCTCTAGTGGTTGTTCCCCTTATTACAGAAGCACTTAGTCTCGGGTTTGGGTTTTACTTTGGGTTTCTTCACTAGAGCAGCAGCTGATTTGCCGTTTCATGAAGTATCCCTTCTTGCCCTTGCCCTTCTTGAAACTAGTGGTTTCACCAACCATCAACAATTGATGCTCCTTCTTGATTTCTACTTTCGCGGTGTCAAACATCGCGAATACCTCAAGGATCATCATATCTATCCCTGATATGTTATAGTTCATCACAAAGCTCTAACAGCTTGGTGGCAATGACTTTGGAGAACCATCACTGTCTTATCTGGAAGATCAACTCCCACTCGATTCAAATGATTGTTGTACTCAGACAATCTGAGCACAAGCTCAACAATTGAGCTTTTCTCCTTAGTTTGCAGGTTAAGAAAGTCATCGGAGGTATTATACCTCTTGACATGGGCACGAGCCTGAAATCCCAATTTCAGCCCTCAAAACATCTCATATGTTTCGCGATGTTTCAAAAACGTCTTTGGTGCCTCAACTCTAAACCGTTTAATTGAACTATCACGTAGTTATCAAAACGTGTATGTCAGATGTTCGCAACAACCACAGACAACGTTCGAGGTTCAGCATACTGAGCGGTGCATTAAGGACATAAGCCTTCTATGAAGCAATGAGGACAATCCTCTGTTTACGGACCTAGTCCGCATAATTGCTACTATCAACTTTCAACTAATTTTTCTCTAGGAACATATCTAAACAGTAGAACTATAGCGTGAGCTACGACATAATTTGCAAAAACCTTTTGACTATGTTCAGGATAATTAAGTTCATCTTATGAACTCCCACTCAGATAGACACCCCTCTGGTCATCTAAGTGATCACATGATCCGAGTCAAACTAGGCCGTGTCCGATCATCACGTGAGACGGACTAGTCATCATCGGTGAACATCTTCATGTTGATCGTATCTTCTATACGACTCATGTTCGACCTTTCGGTCTCCGTGTTCCGAGGCCATGTCTGTACATGCTAGGCTCGTCAAGTTAACCCTAAGTGTTTCGCGTGTGTAAATCTGTCTTACACCCATTGTATGTGAACGTTAGAATCTAACACCCGATCATCACGTGGTGCTTCGAAACACGAACTGTCGCAACGGTGCACAGTTAGGGGAGAACACTTCTTGAAATTGTTGTAAGGGATCATCTTATTTACTACCGTCGTTCTAAGCAAATAAGATGTATAAACATGATAAACATCACATGCAATCAAATAGTGACATGATATGGCCATCATCACTTTGCTCCTTTTGATCTCCATCTTCG
>NC_057794.1:466578566-466586112 GCF_018294505.1 Triticum aestivum
TTTTGGCCATATCACATCACATAGCATACCCTGCAAAAACAAGTTAGACGTCCTCTAATTGTTGTTTGCATGTTTTACGTGGCTTCTATGGGTTTCTAGCAAGAACGTTTCTTACCTACGCATGAACCACAACGTGATATGCCAATTGCTATTTACCCTTCATAAGGACCCTTTTCATCGAATCCGATCCGACTAAAGTGGGAGAGACAGACACCCGCCAGCCACCTTATGCAACTAGTGCATGTTTGTCGGTGGAACCGGTCTCACGTAAGCGTACGTGTAAGGTTGGTCCGGGCCGCTTCATCCCACGATGCCGCCGAATCAAGATAAGACTAGTAACGGCAGGCATATTGAACAATATCGACGCCCACAACTACTTTGTGTTCTACTCGTGCAAAGAATCTACGCAATAGACCTAGCTCATGATGCCACTGTTGGGGAACGTAGCATAAATTCAAAAATTTTCCTACATAACACCAAGATCTATCTATGGAGAGACCAACAATGAGTAGAAAGGAGAGTGCATCTACATACCCTTGTAGATCGCTAAGCGGAAGCGTTCAAGTGAACGGGGTTGATGGAGTCGTACTCGTCGTGATTCAGATCACCGATGATCCTAGTGCCGAACGGACGGCACCTCCGCGTTCAACACACGTACAGCTTGACGATGTCTCCCACGCCTTGATCCAACAAGGAGAGAGGGAGAGGTTGAGGAAGACTCCATCCAGCAGCAGCACAACGGCATGGTGGTGATGGAGGAGCGTGGCAATCCTGCAGGGCTTCGCCAAGCACCTACGGGAGAGGAGGAGGTGTCACGGGAGGGAGGGAGGCGCCAAGGGCTCAGGTATGGATGCCCTCCCTCCCCTCCACTATATATAGGGGCAGGGGAGAGGGGGGAGGCGCAGCCTTGCCCCTTCCTCCAAGGAAGGGGTGCGGCTAAGAGGGGGGGAGGAGTCCATCCTCCCCAAGGCACCTCGGAGGTGCCTTCCCCCTTTAGGACTCTCCCCTTTTTCCTATATCTTGGCACATGGGCCTCTAGGGGCTGGTGCCCTTGGCCCATGTAGGCCAAGGCGCACCCCCTACAGCCCATGTGGCCCCCCGGGGCAGGTGGCCCCACCCGGTGGGCCCCCGGGACCCTTCCGGTGGTCCCGGTACAATACCGATGACCCCGAAACTTGTCCCGATGGCCGAAACAGGACTTCCTATATATAAATCTTTACCTCCGGACCATTCCGGAACTCCTCGTGACGTCCAGGATCTCATCCGGAACTCCGAACAACATTCGGTAACCACATACAAACTTCCTTTATAACCCTAGCGTCATCGAACCTTAAGTGTGTAGACCCTACGGGTTCGGGAGACATGTAGTCATGACCGAGATGTTCTCCGGTCAATAACCAACAGCGGGATCTGGATACCCATGTTGGCTCCCACATGTTCCACGATGATCTCATCGGATGAACCACGATGTCAAGGACTCAATCAATCCCGTATACAATTCCCTTTGTCTAGCGGTATGGTACTTGCCCGAGATTCGATCGTCGGTATACCGATACCTTGTTCAATCTCGTTACCGGCAAGTCTCTTTACTCGTTCCGTAACACATCATCCCGTGATCAACCCCTTGGTCACATTGTGCATATTATGATGATGTCCTACCGAGTGGGCCCAGAGATACCTCTCCGTTTACACGGAGTGACAAAATCCCAATCTCGATTCGTGCCAACCCAACAGACACTTTCAGAGATACCCGTAGTGTACCTTTATAGTCACCCAGTTACGTTGTGACGTTTGGCACACCCAAAGCACTCCTACGGTATCCGGGAGTTGCACAATCTCATGGTCTAAGGAAATGATACTTGACATTAGAAAAGCTTTAGCATACGAACTACATGATCTTGTGCTAGGCTTAGGATTGGGTCTTGTCCATCACATCATTCTCCTAATGATGTGATCCCGTTATCAACGACATCCAATGTCCATGGCCAGGAAACCGTAACCATCTATTGATTAACGAGCTAGTCAACTAGAGGCTTAGTAGGGACATGGTGTTGTCTATGTATCCACACATGCATCTGAGTTTCCTATCAATACAATTCTAGCATGGATAATAAACGATTATCATGAACAAGGAAATATAATAATAATCAATTTATTATTGCCTCTAGGGCATATTTCCAACAGTCTCCCACTTGCACTAGAGTCAATAATCTAGTTCACATCGATATGTGATTAACACTCAAGGTCACATCCCCATGTGACTAACACCCAAAGAGTTTACTAGAGTCAATAATCTAGTTCACATTTACCATGTGATTAACACTCGATGAGTTCTGGGTTTGATCATGTTATGCTTGTGAGAGAGGTTATAGTCAACGGGTCTGAACCTTTCAGATCCGTGTGTGCTTTACAAATCTCTATGTCATCTCCTAGATGCAGCTACCACGTTCTATCTGGAGCTATTCCAAATAACTGTTCTACTTGGAGCTATTCTAAATTGTTGCTCCATTATACGTATCCGGTATCTCTACTCAGAGCTATCCGGATAGGTGTTAAGCTTGCATCGACGTAACCCTTTACGACGAACTCTTTTACCACCTCCATAATTGAGAAAATTCCTTAGTCCACTAGTTACTAAGGATAACTTTGACCGCTGTCCTGTGATCCATTCTTGGATCACTCTTGTACCCCTTGACTGACTCATGGTAAAGCACACTTCAGGTGCGGTACACAGCATAGCATACTGTAGAGCCTATGTCTTAAGCATAGGGGACGACCTTCGTTCCTTTCTCTCTATTCTGCCATGGTCGAGCTTTAAGTCTTAACTTCATACCTTACAACTCAGGCAAGAACTCCTTCTTTGACTGATCCATCTTGAACACCTTCAAGATCACGTCAAGGCATGTGCTCACGTCAAGATCACGTCGGTATACCGATACCTTGTTCAATCTCGTTACCGGCAAGTCTCTTTACTCGTTCCGTAACACATCATCCCGTGATCAACCCCTTGGTCACATTGTGCACATTATGATGATGTCCTACCGAGTGGGCCCAGAGATACCTCTCCGTTTACACGGAGTGACAAAATCCCAATCTCGATTCGTGCCAACCCAACAGACACTTTCAGAGATACCCGTAGTGTACCTTTATAGCCACCCAGTTACGTTGTGACGTTTGGCACACCCAAAGCACTCCTACGGTATCCGGGAGTTGCACAATCTCATGGTCTAAGGAAATGATACTTGACATTAGAAAAGCTTTAGCATACGAACTACATGATCTTGTGCTAGGCTTAGGATTGGGTCTTGTCCATCACATCATTCTCCTAATGATGTGATCCCGTTATCAACGACATCCAATGTCCATGGTCAGGAAACCGTAACCATCTATTGATTAACGAGCTAGTCAACTAGAGGCTTACTAGGGACATGGTGTTGTCTATGTATCCACACATGTATCCGAGTTTCCTATCAATACAATTCTAGCATGGATAATAAACGATTATCATGAACAAGGAAATATAATAATAATCAATTTATTATTGCCTCTAGGGCATATTTCCAACAGTATTTATACTAGAAGCACCCACTAGTTAGGTGTGAAAACAACTCAAAATAAAGGGTAAATTCATGAGCCCCAAGCTGTAGAAGGAGCAAACTTGTTGAGTCTCACGTTGTAATAAATTCCTGGACAGCTTGCATAACTTTTGACTCAACACCTCAAATGATGCACCATTTTTTTGAATGAAAGCTGACTTCAAAGACCATCTTTTCTAGCCTCTATAAAGTGCTAGAGACTTCCAGGATTAATTAGGTTTAGGTGGGAAGTTGCAGCTGGAAATCTGATGTGTCATTTCTCCCAAAATAGGCACCGGAAGCTTCCCAACTAAGATAATGGTTTTGCCCTTGTCTTCCTTTGGATGCTCTAATGGTTCAGCATTTGTGCTAGCATTAACCTCACTCTCGGATGCCTTGGTCATGATCTGGTCCACATCAGAAATACTCTCAGATTGCGACAAGTGACGCACAACCACCTGGCGCAACATGAGAAGATGGAAATGACATTTGCAAAAGGTAACCCTTAATAAGTGATTTCGACCAACTGTGAGCGAGCAAAACACAAACGGGCGCAATAAAACCAGTCCGGCTCACATCACTTCGCCTGTGCGCGTTTGTCCATACTTGCCGATGACGACGAGGAATAGGATCCACCAGGCCGACCTACATCTCGCAATAAGCGCTATATGGCCCTGACAGGGTGGATCCTATTTTTGCCCATTAAGAAACAATATTGAAAGTGCATATAGTCCCCATGCATGGTTTTGGTAATTAAACGACAATCCTAATGGACTAGTGTTTGCATTGAGATATACATTTGAAGGAAAGTTCCATTTGCAATGCATGAAGAATATTGAATGAATTGATGGATGTAATCCATCAACATAAATATATGCATTGGGACTTGATAATGAATGACAATTCCTATGAAGAAACTATGGCATCAAGTTATATAGGAAGGTTTGTTCCATGGGTGATGTAAGAAGGAGATTGAATGGATTCGGAATGAATGCCATATACATATAGTTGTGCATCAAGATTAATCATGGAGCAAAGATAAATGTTGACCAAGATGAAGATCGAAGATTGTCAACACACAAGCGCCAATCATGTGCCACATGAGGTCTTGTGGTACGGTTAGAATTTGTCAATTACGCTTTGTGTACTAACCCATTCTATGTGTTTTCTATGTCTGTGTGGGCTAGGTGATTCTCATGGACTTACATAAACAGAAAGATTTCAAGTGCCCATGAGAGGATGACATCAAGTGATGATGATCATGGTTTACAAGGGCAAGTTCAAGATAGGCAATCTAGAGAATTACATGATTGAAGCTTGCAGATGATCATGTGATGGACACGTGAAGATGAATGCAAAGCAAAGCTTCCCACATTGTGTATGGGGGAGCTACTTGAAGACTTCACCAATGTCTTGCCTTCAGCTTGAGCCAAGAAAAAACATCAACATCAAGCTCAAGTGAAAGGCTCGAGTCAAAGGTATTAGTTCCTTTGACGTTAGTGTTGTGGAATGATGACCACCGAAGAAACACATACACTCAAGAATGGATTCTCGATAGCTATGTAGTATAGCTCTTTTATGATTCTTGAGTTATAGGGATCCCGCACTATTAAGAGGGGATCAAAGGGGTTCGTGATGGATTTGCTCAAGTCAACATCTTCTCTACACAATTCCACTCCTATCCTATATACCAAACAAAATCAAAGCCAAATAGGTTTCCCAAATCTAGGATAACACCTTTGCATATTTGGCAGCCTACATTTTGGTTGATCTTGGATGGTTCTCTATGTGAGGACCTGGGCTTTTTTCCATAGCTTCAAAATGAGCCCAAGATCATCGAAATCGGAGTTCGTATGAAAAAAGTTATGCATGTTTTACTTTTGGTATGCTGGCTGTTTTCTGCGGGGACGAAAGTTTTGGGCAGCCCGGAAGTTCCGGGGGCCGGAAGTTCCGGGGGCCGGAAGTTTCGGGCAAGTTCCGGGGGAAGTTCCGGGTTAACCAGAGAGTTTGCACATATCTGGTCCAAAGGGAGCCCGGAAGTTCCGGGCAGGTTCCGGGCCAAGTTCCAGGCTAACCAGAAAGTTTGCACATATGTGTCCAATAGCTGGCCCGGAAGTTCCGGGCCTGCCCAGAAGTTCTGGGCTGCATTTTTCTGTGCGTAACGGGCATATTTGGTGGGGCACTATATAAGGCACCCTTCTTCCCCATCGAGTTGGAGCTTTTTGGATATGAGATTTCCCCATTCTTTTGAGCTCTATCCTCCTCCCCAAGCCTCAAAACTCCAATCCATTTGGGGGGAAACTATCCCGTGGATCTAGGGTTCATTTGTTGACCTCCTCCATTGTTCCTCTCCTCTCCCACCCCTCCATATCATTAGTTGCTTTTGGTGGGATTTGAGCCTTCTCGTGCTAGACCCCGAAGAGATTTGTGAGAGTTCTTGAGAGAGATTTCATCCAAGCATACACCAACTCCTCCTCTCTCTTTTGACCAAAGAAATTTGTGATTTGAGCAAGTCTTGAGCATTCCCCCCTTTATCTTGTTACTCTTGGAGGTTGGAGACTCCTAGGCGGTAGGAGTGCTCCGGTGAGGAATCAACTTGTGATTTGTCCCCCGGAAAGTTTGTGAAGGTTTGGAGGCCGCCTCAAGGTCTACCACTAGTGGTTGGGAATCACCTTCGTGGTGATATATTAAGGAGAATAGGGTGAGCCTTCGTGGCGTTGATGTGCCTTCGTGGTAACATCCACCTCTCTAACGGTGACTAGCTTCCCTCCAAGGAAGTGAACATCGGGATACATCCTCGTCTCCGTGACTTTGGTTATCCCTAACCCTAACTCCTTACTTGTGGTTTACTTTGGTCATTTGACGTGCATTCACTATAACTTGTTGTCCTTATTATATTGTGGTAGTTCATTATATTGTGTTGGCCATTTCCTTATAGAGATTATTTAGGCCTACACTTCATATTCCGCAATTCATACTTGCTACTATTGATATACTTTGTGATTAGTGTGAATTACTAACTTGTGTCATACACTTCCAAATATTGTGATATTGCTCAAATAAATTTGTATAACTTACTTGAGTTTGCTTGTATCATTCAATTCCATATATTGTGATACAATTTGTGTAAGCTTGTATTGCTTACTGGTGGTTGTGTGTATTATTCATTTCCATATCTCGTGATATACATTGAGTAAGTTTGTGTGACTTACTTGTGCTTACTCATATCCTCGTTAGTCTCATCTTGTTTATGCTAAGTTGTTGGTGCACTTAGTGAGCCTAGTATATTTAGAATTTGTGCTTGAAAAGTATCCACTTAGTTTATTTCCGCATTAGGATATAGCCAAATCCATAAAAGATTTTAAAACACCTATTCACCCCCCCTCTCTAGGCGACATCATGGTCCTTTCAAGTATAACGGAACAAGCTATGGCTCCTCCCAGCGTTTTGACGTCGCTATCGTTCCGCTATGGTCTGGTGTTTCTTGGGCTGCTGCTCGGTACACTTACCTAGGCCCATTGTGGTTAATCAGGCCTGGACTGGTCCATAGCCATCGTCTGCTCTTCTTGGGCTGCTGCTCCATACACGTATGTAGGCCCATTGTGCTTAATCAGGCTTGGGCTGCTGGCAGGCACCGATCAATCTTTATGTCAGAAAAAAGGCATCGACCGATCTTCGTTGCGAGCCTTCCGCTCCTCTCGTGATGGGTGAAGGAAGTAGCAACGGCGGCGGCGGCGGCAACAGCTGCACCACGTTCTGAGAGGTATCCATGTAAGCTCAAGATGATTATATGCACAAAAAATGAAAATAAGTAGAACATCCTACATCAAAGCCTTCACTGCATAGGTCACCATACGGCAAAGCTGGTTAGTAAATAAACAATCCATCCCTATGTAACTTTACTGTAAAATAGAACGATAGTTCAACTACAATTTTTTTCTAACAATAACAGATTGAGCTGCCATCGAGCC